>NC_081567.1:4345617-4450429 GCF_022355385.1 Mustela nigripes
ATTGTCTTTTTCTTTTCAGTTTTTCCCTTTATTTCTCCTTTCCTTCCTTTCCCTTTTGCTTCCCTCGCCCTTCCTTTTCCCTTCCCTACCTTTCCCTCCCCTCCCCTTGCCTTTGTTCTTTTTAAGTGTGGCTTTTTCGAGACGTCCCCTAACTTGTGGGCGCTTGAACTCACGGGAAACAGAGGTCCAGTATTTGACCCGCTCCCGAGTGGGCTCCAACAGGCGCACCGCCGCCGCCTTCCTGCGCATGTGCAGCTCGTCCTGTGTGCGTGTTCGCGCACGCGTAGTGCCGCTGCGCTGCTCTCGCTTCCTGCCCGAGTTCAGGTCACCGCTCGCTGTGGTTCCCAGGCTTCGGCCTCCGGCAGGCGAGCGTCCCAGTGTCTGAGGGGCTGCCCCCCTTCCAGCCGGGCCGGCACCCAGCGAGCGTGGGGCTGTGCGGGCGCGGGTCCTCGCGGAGGCTCGAGCGGGGACCCCCGAGCGCGAGCCCCGGAGCCCGCGGGCTGGGCCGGAGGGGCCGGACGGTGGCGGCGGCAAGGGCGCAGGGCGGCGAGGCCCCGGCCCGGCCCGTCTGCTTCCGAATCGGGGCCCGGGAGGGTCGTCGGCCCGAAGTGAGTTTGTCCTGTAGGCCCAGAGCCGGCTCACCGGGAACGGCAGCCCCGGCGGGCGGAGGAGCAGCCACCCCCGTCCCGGAGTCCTCCGGAGCCTCGGGGCAGCTCGGCGTGTCCCGACGGGGTAGGTCGTGCGTTTGTGGGTCTTGCGGGCGGCTGGACCTGGAGGGATGGGCGCTCCTCCGGGACTCGGGACTCGTGGGACTCACGCTCCTGGGGGCGCAGGGAGTTCCCCTCTCCCCTCCACCCCGACACCCTTGCTCCCCCGGTTCTCTGTCCAGTTGTAGACGGGTCTGTAAGCGCGCAGGAGCGTGTTCTGACCCCGCTGGGTTGTGCCCTGGGGCATCCCCCAGTGTAGGGCAGGACCAGTGTGCGAGAAGGAGTTGACAGGAGAAGACTGGGCCTGAGAAGGGAAGGGGCTTGCCCACGTTGACAGGGTCTGGGGGTGGGCTTGCTCGCAGGACTCGCCTCCTGGACCTGGGTTCTGTCCTGTTACATTTAAGTCAAAATGAGTTTCTTAATAAAAGACCCTTTTGCGGGCGCCTGGGTGGCTCAGTGGTTAAGCCGCTGCCTTCGGCTCAGGTCAGGAACTCAGGGTCCTGGGATCGAGTCCCGCATCGAGCTCTCTGCTCAGCAGGGAGCCTGCTTCCTCCTCTCTCTCTCTCTGCCTGCCTCTCTGCCTACTTGTGATTTCTCTCTGTCAAATAAATAAAATCTTTTAAAAATAAATAAATAAATAAATAAAAATAAAAAAAAGAAAAAGAAAAGACCCTTTTGCAGTTTGTACAAAGGATTTGAAGACAGCCATGCCTGAGCGCATCTCTTTCCTCAGAGCATCCCCGTTCTGTTCTTAAGTAGTTAAAAGGGGTAGTGAGAAGATGAGTGTAACAGATTTTGTTTTATGTTACTTTTAATGATGGAGGATGATTTCAATAGGATTCAGGTTGGTTAGTTAAGAAACAACATACCAGTCAGGTGGGAGTTACAGACAGGTCGGTGTGCCCTCATTCTTTTGGTCATTTCTGAAGATTTAAAGGGACAGTGTCGCAGTTTCTTTCATGGAACTTGCCAGGAGAGTACTCTCCCCCCCTTCCTCGGCAGTCCAGATCTCACTTAGTTTCGTTGATTGTCCTTTCTTTCCCCAGGTCTGCCTCCACTTTCACTGTCCTTCCTGTTTTTCCAAGATCAGCAGAAAATGAGTAAATCTTTGGTGAGTATTTCTGTGTCTGTGTTTATTCCCCACTTGCACTTACAGTAGGCCTTAGGAGGTGAGTAGTTCAGACTTTAAAGTGGGAATGGGGACATAAAAACAAAAAAGGTGTGGGCGGACAAAGCGTGGAGTAGTAGCGGGGCGCCAAGCACGTCTGTCACGTTCATCTGTGTGGACAGCGCAATCCTTCAGAGCCCTTGAAGCCAGAGTTCAGTTGACATTCGTTGCAAAAAGTGACAAATACCGTTCGGTACTTGACTTACACTGACCTGCCAAAAAACAGTTTTGTTTTCTCGCGTGTCTTGTGATTTCTTTGGCCGGGTTGTTGTAATGCTGAACAGGCTTCCTGAGTGGCCCTCCCCAAACCGTGGACATTGGTATCTCACTTGTGTCTCCTGGAGGCAAGGCATACTGTCCAGGGAGCACCCAGTGCATGTAATTTCTCTGGTAACTAAAACATTGCCCTATAAATGCATCGTTTTTATTGCTCAAGTCAAGGGGAGGATGAGGGAGCTCTGGAGGTATGGCCTTTCCACCCTCCAGTGAGTCTTGCCAACTAGTTCTCTCTGATCATCTGTCTGGTTTGCATCTCAGACTGGGCGGTGGCACCTCTGGGACAGATTGCTGATTTCCCACTCACGTTGTATCCCAAACAGCACTTCTGGGTCTGCCCCTGTCCCTCTGGAACCTGACCCGGTAAAGGTTAAGCTGGGAGTCAGTCCTTGTGTTGGACCACTTGCCACCTTTCCTATCTGCAGAGGCGGTCTGTTGGCATCTCTGACGAGTTTCTCCTCTTTGTGACTGCTTCCTCTGCCCTCTTCTTGTGTTGTCATGTCCCCGCTGACTTTTGCACCTTCACATCCTCTGAGCCACCTGCTCTGTCTGTTCTCCCACGTGGACCAGATGCCGGGGCTTCCGGGGAGGGTGTCTCAAGTCGCCTTAATAGACCCAGTAGATTCAAAAGGAATTATTTGCAGCCCCCCCACCTATGCTTTCCGCTGTCCTTCCCTGTCCTCTCTCTATTCCATTGTCTAGCCTGTCACTCTGTCCCGAACAATGGGGTTCATTCTCCTCTCTGTCTGCATCCTGTGTTACATTTGCATGTTCCTGTTGTTGTGTTCTAAGTGGCTTCTGTCCCTTCCCCTTCGGCTCCTCCATGCTGCCGTTAAAATAGCTCATTCTTTTCATCTGTGGACCATTATAGAAACTTATTTTCTGTGTTCCTTTCCTCCACGGGCTCAAGTATATTTTCCACGCTGAGCATTTCTCCAAAACTGTGAATCACATAATTTTGTCCCCATGTGGAAAAAGCACTTCAGAGGCTCCCTGAGTGGCAGGAAATGCAAGGCTGGGGTGGGCGGGGCAGTCAAGGGGCCCCGGCTTGTTAGTGAGACAACAGGCAGAGAAGGAACGCGGCCTGGGGTGTTCTAGCTGATTGAGGCCCATACTGGGTTGGTGGGGTTGGGTTTGTTCTTTTCAACACCCCCCCCCCCACTCAAGAGAATATTAAGTCATTTATTGATTACACATGAAAATGGGTGTTATACAAGGTTTAATCCATCTATGATTTTATCTGATACCATTATTCATTTTAGATATATTGCCTAGGATGTGTCAACAATCATATTAATAACCAAACAAACTCCAGGACTTTGTTTGGGTGACCCTTTTAATGTGAACTCCAGGTCACAACACATTGTCAGTTCAACTGCACCAAGGTTTGGGGAGACAGTGGCTTCTGGGCCCAAGCAGGTTGCAAATAAATTTCGAATGGAACCTGGCATCACCCTGAAGGAATTTGAACTTCACACTGTTGGGATAGTGTACCAGGACAGCTTCAGTGTAGACTGACTTTACACAGCACATTTAAGAAAAAATACATTTATTCAGGGTCATGATCAAACTATTATATTTAGCAGCATGGATGCAAAAAAAAGAATTATATTAAAATCCTTTATTGGAATGCTTTACACTTTCCAAAGAACAGAAACTAAAGTAACCCGTTATACAGTTAGTCACAAATACAGTCCTGGAGTTGTTTGCCCCGTATACGTGAGTATCCTCTAACATGTCTTCTTTGTAGCAGCTCGGCCCTGCCACCACTGTGCTTGGCTGAGTTCAGGAATCAGTTGTAACCTGTAGCTTCCTTGTTTCTCTGGCTCTCCTCTTCTGCTAAGCTTCGTTTACTGGCAGTAATTAAAACCTTCTGCTGGGGCACCTGGGTGGCTTAGTGTGTTAAACCTCTGCCTTCGGCTCAGGTCATGATCTCAGGGTCCTGGGATCGAGCCCCACATCAGGCTCTCTGGTCAGCAGGGAGCCTGCTTCCCCCTCTCTTTCTGCCTACTTGTGATCTCTCTCAGATAAGTAAATAAAATCTTAAAAGAAAAACAAACAAAAATCTGCCACTGCTGTAGCTACTGCTGCTACTGGAACCACCATAGCCACCTTGTTTTCATGATTTGGCAAAGTATTGGCGTCCATCTTGGTGCCAGAGCTTCTGCCTCCCAAATTTCTTCCTTTCATGGGTCCAGAATTTGAGGATTGATTGTTGTAATTGCCGCAATCATTATAGCTTCCACCACCTCCAAGGTCGCTTCCATCATTACCAAATCCGTTCTAGCCATCCGCACTGCCACCCTGTTTACCACCACCTCGACTGCCACCAGAGCCACCTCGATCACTGAAGTTCCCTCCACAACTGAAGCTGTCATTCCCAACAAAACCACTTCCATATCCAGCAGCAGAGTTTCCAGAACCACTTGGACCTCTTTGGCTGGATGAAGCAGTAGCCATCTCTTGCTTACATAGGCCTTTCCTTACTCCCCAGTTGTGGCTGTTCACAGTGTGGTATTTTTGAATGACAGTCTTTTTTTTTTTTTTTTTTTTTTTTTTTTTAAAGATTTTTTATTTATTTATTTGTCAGAGAGAGAGCGAGCGAAAGCAAGCACAGGCAGACAGAGTGGAAGGCAGAGTCAGAGGGAGAAGCAGGCTCCCCGTGGAGCAAGGAGCCCGATGTGGGACTCGATCCCAGGACGCTGGGATCATGATCTGAGCCGAAGGCAGCTGCTTAACCAACTGAGCCACCCAGGCGTCCCAGTCTTGTCTACAGAGTCCTGGTCATCAACTGTTACAAAAGCAAAACCCCTCTTTTTTGCCACTGGCTCGGTCAGTCATGATCTCCATCACTTCACTTTTCCCATACTGTTCAAAATAATGTCTTAGGTGATGATCTTCAGTGTCATCTTTAACGCCACCGACAAAAATCATTTTCCCAGTTAAGTGGGCACCAGGTCTTGGAGAATCTTCTCTTAAGCCAGCCCTCTTCGGTTCCACAACTCTCCCGTCCAGCTTGGGCGGCCTTGCGTTCATGGCTGCCTCCACCTTCTCCACAGGGGAGTATGCGACAAACCCAGAGCCTCTCGAGTGCTTAGTGTTGGGGTCTGTCATCACCACACAGTCCCCAGTGCTCAGAATGGCTCTTCAGACTCTCATCGGTTGTTTCAAGGCTCAGACCTCCGATGAAGATCTTCTGCAGCCGTTCAGGCTCTTTGAGAGACTGTGACTTAGACATGACCACAGTGGGAGGGGCCACTTCAACGATGCTTACTTGGCGGTGGCCATGGGCGGAAAGGACTTGGGTTTGTTCTGAACCACAAGTGAGTTTAAGTGTATATTCACATGTTTGGAAGCTTTTGTTTTGTGTGTGGCTTTTATCTTAATCACATTTTTTATTCACATTGACTTTCCTGACAGATTTTTTTGGCCAGTGCAAAAGGGATTATATAATCTCTCATAGGAGATATGAGTGGATGTGTATATAGAATACACATGGTATGTGTGTATATGTACCCACACATCCAGAGTCTCTGTGAAAGTTGTATTCTTACCCAGTAACCCAGTGACTGATGGTTCCTTTTTAAAAAATTTTTTTAAATTTAATATACAGTGGGGTGCCTGGGTGGCTCAGTGGGTTAAAGCCTCTGTCTTCAGCTCAGGTCATGTTCCCAGGGTCCTGGGATCAAGCCCCACATCGGGCTCTCTACTCCGCAGGGAGCCTGCATCTCCTCTCTCTCTCTGCCTGCCTCTCTGCCTACTTGTGATCTCTGTCTGTCAAATAAATAAATAAAATCTTTTAAAAAAGTTAATATACAGTGTATTGTTTCAGGGGTACAGGTCTGTGATTCATCAGTCTTAGACAATTCACAGCGCTCACCAGAACACATACCCTCCCCAGTGTCCATCCCCAGCCACCCCATCCCTCCCACCTCCCTCCACTCCAGCAACTGTGAGTTTGTTTCCTGAGATTAAGAGTCTCTTACGGCTTATCTCCCTCTCTAGTTTCGTCTTGTTTCATCTTTCCCTCCGTTTCCCTATGATCTTATGTCTTGTTTCTCAAATTCCTTGTATCAATGAGATCATGTGATAATTGTCTTTCTCTAATTGATGTATTTTGCTCAGCATAATACCCTCTAGTTCCATCCCTATCATTGCAGATGGCGAGATTTCTCTTTTTGATGGCTGCATAATACTCCATTGTAGATCTATACCACATTTGCTTTATCCATTCATCTGTTGATGGGCTTCTAGGTTCTTTCCACAGATTGGCTATTGTGGACATTGCTGCTATAAACATCAGGTGCACATGCCCCTTCGGATCACTACATTTGTATCTTTGGGGTAAATACACAGTAGTGCGATTGCTGGATCGTAGAGTAGCTTTATTTTCAACTTTCTGAGAAACCTCCATACTGTTTTCTAAAGTGACTGCACCAGCTTGCATTCCCACCAACAATGTAAGAGGGTTCCCCTTTCTCCGTGTCCTTGCCAACACCTGTCGTTTCCTGACGTGTTCATTTTAGCCATTCTGACTGGTGTGAGGTGGTATCTCATTGTGGTTTTGATTTGTGTTTCCCTGATGGCGAGTGATGTTGAGCACTTTTTCATGTGTCTGTTGGCCATTTGGATGTTTTCTTTGCTGGAATGTCTGTTCATGTCTTCTGCCCATCTTGATTGGATTATTTGTTGTTTGGGTGTTGATTTGGATAAGTTCTTTAGGGATTTTTGGATACTAGCCCTTTATCTGATATGTCATTTGTGAATATTTTCTACCATTTTGTCAGTTGTCTTTTGGTTCTGTTGACTGTTTCCTTTGCTGTGCAAAAGCTTTTGATTTTAATGAAGTCCCAATAGTTCATTTTTGCCTATGCTTTCCTTGCCTTTGGCAATGTTTCTAGGAAGAAGTTGCTGCAGTTGAGATCGAAGAGGTTGCTGCCTGTGTTTTCCTCAAGGATTCTGATGGATTCCTGTCTCACATTGAGATCTTTCATCCATTTTGAGTCTATTTTTATGTGTGGTGTAAGGAAATGGTCCAGTTTCATTCTTCCACATATGGCTGTCCAATTTTCCCAACACCATTTGTTGAAGAGACTATCTTTTTTCCATTGAACATTCTTTCCTGCTTTGTCAAAGATTAATTGACCATAGAGTTGAGGGTCCATTTCTGGGCTCTCTATTTTGTTCCATTGATCTATGTATCTGTTTTTATGCAAGGACCATACTGTCTTGATGATTACAACTTTGTAATAGAGCTTAAAGCCCAGAATTGTGATGCTACCAGCTTTGGTTTTCTTTTTCAACATTCCTCTGGCTATTCAGGGCCTTTCCTTCTTCCATACGAATTTTAGGATTATTTGTTCCATTTCTTTGAAGAAAATGGATGGTATTTTGATGGGGATTGCGTTAAATGTGTGGATTGCTTTACGTAGCATAAGCATTTTCACAATATTTTTTATTCCAATCCATGAGCATGGAACGTTTTTCCATTTCTTTATGTCTTCCTCAGTTTCTTTCATGTGTATTCTATAGTTTTCTGAGTACCGATTCTTTGCCTCTTTGGTTAGGTTTCTTCCTAGGGATCTTATGGTTTTGGGTGCAATTATGAATGGGATCGACTCCTTCATTTCTCTTTCTTCTGTCTTGGTGTTGGTGTATAGAATTGTAGCTGATTTCTGTGCATCGATTTTATAGCCTGACACTTTGCTGAATTCTTGTATGAGTTCTCGGAGTTTGGGGTGGAGTCTTTTGGGTTTTCCACATAAAGTAGTATCACATGATCTGCAGAGAGTGAGAGTTTGACTTCTTTGCCAATTCGGATGGCTTTAATTTCTTTTTATTGTCTGATTGCTGAGGCTAGAACTTCTAGTACTATGTTGAATAGCAGCGGTGATAGTGGACAGCTCTGCCGTGTTCCTGACCTTAGGGGAAAAGCCATTGAGAATGATATTTGCTGTGGGTTTTTCATAGATGGCTTTGATGATACTGAGGTATGTACCCTCTATCCCTACACTTTGAAGAGTTTTGGTCAAGAAAGGATGCTGTACTTTGACAAATGCTTTTTCTGGATCTGTTGAGAGTTTCATGTAGTTCTTGTTCTTTCTTTTATTAAAGTATTGTATCACACTGATTGATTTGCAGATGTTGAACCAACCTTGCAGCCCAGGAATAAATCCCACTTGGTTGTGGTGAATAATCCTTTTAATGTACTGTTGGATCCTATTGGCTAGTATTTTGGTGAGAATTTTTGCATCCATGTTTATCAGGGATGTTGGTCTGTAATTCTCTTTTTTGATGGGGTCTTTGTTTTGTTTTGGGATCAAGGTAATGCTGGCCTCATAAAATTGGTTTGGAAGTTTTCCTTCCATTTCTGTTTTTCAGAACAGTTTCAGGAGAATAGGTGTTATTTCTTCTTTAAATGCTTGGTAAACTTCCTCTGGGAAGCCATCTGGCCCTGGGCTCTCATTTGTTGGGAGATTTTTGATGAATGCTTTAATTTTCTTGCAGTCATGGGTCTGTTCAGATTTTCTACTTTTTCCTAGTTCAGTTTTGGTAGTTTCTCCATCTCTTGGAAAGCATCCATTTCTTTCAGATTGTTTCATTTGCTGGTATATAGTTGCTCATATTATTTCCTTATAATTGTTTGTATTTTTTTCAGTGTTGGTTGTGATCTCTCCTGTTTCACTCATGATTTTAATAATTTGGGTGCTTTCTCTTTTCTTTTTGATAAGTCTGGCCAGGGGTTTATCAATCTTACTAATTCTTTGAAAGAACCAGCTTCTCGTTTTGTTGATCTGTTCTACTATTCTTTTGGTTTCTATTTCATTGATTTCTGCTCTTGTCTATACTATAATTTCCCTTCTGCTGGGTTTAGGCTTTCTTTGCTGTTCTTTTTTCAGCTCCTTTAATAAGTGTAGTAACTTAGGTTGTGTACTTGAGACCTTTTCGTGTTTCTTGAGAAAGACTTGTATTACTATGTACTTTCCTCTCAGGACCACCTTTTCTGCATTCCAAAGATTTTGAGCAGTTGTGTTTTCATTTTCATTTGTTTCCTTGAATTTTTTAAATTCTTTGATTTCCTGGTTGACCCATTCATTCTTTATTGTGATGCTCTTTTTAGCCTCCATATATTTGAGTTCTTTCAAACTTTCCTCTTGTGGTTGAGTTCTAGTTTCAAAGCATTGTGGTCTGAAAATATGCAGGGAATGATCCCAAGCTTTTGGTACCAGTTGAGACCTGATTTGTGACCCAGGATGTGATCCATTCTGGAGAATGTTCCATGTGCACTAGAGAAGAATGTGTATTCTGTTGCTTTGGGATGGAATGTTCTGCATATATGTGTGATGTCCCTTGGGTCCAGTGTGTCATTTAAAGCCTTTATTTCCTTGTTGATCTTTCCTTAGATAATATGTCCGTTTCAGTGAGGGGGGTGTTAAAGTCCCTTACTCTTGTTTTATTATTGTCAGTGTGTTTCTTTGATTTTGTTATTAATTAATTGGCTTATATATGTTAGGGGCATAGATATTTTAAATTGTTAGATCTTCTTGTTGGACAGGCCCTTAATTTAAGTATGATATAATGTCCTTCCTCCTCTCTTATTATAGTCTTTAGTTTAAAATCAAATTTGTCTGATATAAGGATTGCCACCCTAGCTTTCTTTTGATGTCCATTAGCATGGTATATTGTTTTCCTCCCCCTCACTCTGAATCTGGAGGTGTCTTTGGGTCTAAAATGAGTCTCTTGCAGACAGCATATCAGTAGGTATCATTTTTTTTTTTTATCCATTCTGATAACCTATGTCTTTTGGTTGGGACATTTAGCCCATTTACATTCAAGGCAACTATTGAAAGATAGGGATTTAGTACCATTGTATTGCCCGTAAGGTGACTGTTACTGTATATTTTCTCTATTCCTTTCTGGTCTATTAATTTTAGGTTCTCTCTTTGCTTAGAGGACTCTTTTCAATATTTCCTGTAGGGCTGGTTTAGTGTTTGCAAATTCTTTTAGTTTTGGTTGTCCTGGAAACTTTTTATCTCTTCTATTTTCAATGACAGCCTATCTGGATGTAATATTCTTGGCTGCACATTTTTTTCGTTTAGTGCTGTCATGCCAGTCCTTTCTGGCCTGCCAGGTCTCTGTGGCTAGGTCTGCTGCCAATGTAATATTTCTGCTGTAGTATTGTATGTTACAGACCTATTGTCCCGAGCTGCCTTAAGGATATTTTCTTGTCTCTGAGACTTTTAAGTTTTAGTATTAGATGACAGGGTGTTGACCTATTTTTATTGATTTTGAGAGGGATTCTCTGTGCCTCCTGGATTTTGATGCCTGTTTCCTTCTGCCAGTTAGGGAAGTTCTCTGCTATAATTGACTCCAGTATACCTTCTGTCCCTCTCTTTCTTCTTCTGGGATCCTAATTGTTCTAATATTATTTTGTTTTATGGTATCACTTATCTCTCGAATTCTCCCCTCCTGATCCAGTAGTAGTTTATCTCTCTTTTTCTCAGCTTCCTTATTCTCCATCATTTGGTCTTCTATATCACTAATTCTCTCTTCTGCCTTTTTTATCCTAGCAGCTGAAGCCTCCATTTTTTATTGCATCTCATTAATAGCTTTTTGATTTTGACTTGGTTATATTTTATTTTTCCAGAAAGGGATTCTCTCGTGTCTTCTGTGCTTTTTTCAAGCCCAGCTAGTATCTTTGTAATCGTCATTCTGCACTCTAGTTCCAACATCTTACTAATGTCCGTGTTGATTGACTCATTGGCAGTCAGTATTGGCTCTTGGTTTGTTTTTGTTTTTTGTTTTTGTTTTTGTTTTGTTTTGTTTTGAGGTGAGTTTTTCCATTTTGTCATTTTGTCCAGGGAAGTATAGATGAACAAGAGAACAAAATGCTACAAGGGTAACAAATACACTAAACAAATCAGAAATGATCCAAAACTGGGGTCAGGGTGGAGAGGGGGAGAAAAATAAAAACAATATGATCAGGCTGGTGAATAGAATACAGCCAAACACTAGAGTTTGGGTATATTTTGGTCTGCTAGAAGAAACTGCCTCCCAAAATTTTAAAGAAAGGAAAACTTAACATATATACAAAAATAAGGATAAATATCATGAAGGGATGGAATATGACTGTAAAAATGAAAATTTAAAAAGATTTTTGAAAATGAATTGATAAGTTGGTTAAGAAGAAAAAACATTTTAAAAAAGACAGGATTGTGAACTGGCAGGAGACTAGAATAAAGCCATTCATTAAATTTATTGTATATTTTGGTCTGTTAGAAGAAACTGTATCCGGGCACCCGGGTGGCTCAGTGGGTTAAGCCTCTGCCTTCGGCTTAGGTCATGGTCTCAGGGTCCTGGTATCGAGCCCCACGTCAGGCTATCTGCTCAGCAGGAAGCCTCTAAAAAAAGAAAACCTTATGTATATATCAAAAAACAAAAGTCTAAGTACAGTTAAGGGGTAGAATATCACTGTAAAAAAGAAAATTGAGAAAGATTTTTAATAAGGAATTGATAAGATACTGGTTAAAATAAGAAACAAGAAAAAATTTTAAAAATAGAAACAGAGAGGGTGCCTGGATGGCTTAGTGGATTAAGCTGCTGCCTTCAGCTCAGGTCATGATCTCAGGGTCCTGGGATCAAGTCCCGCATCGGGCTCTCTGTTCAGCAGGGAGCCTGTTTCCCTCTCTCTCTCCCTCTGTGCCTACCTCTCTGCCTACTTGTGATCTCTCTCTGTGTCAAATAAATAAAATCTTTAAAAAAAAAAAGGAAACAGAGAAATAAAGAAAATTTTAAAAATTAACTTTGAAGGACTGAGGAACCATGAGGAAAGAAGGCATGGATTCTGTGTGGTGTGTTCCCCGAGCGCTGGAGTTTTGCAGTTCTCATTGATTGGGAACTTGGTTTTGGCTGGATGTTCTTGCTGATCTTCTGCAGGAGAGGCCTATTGCAGTGATTCTCAACTGTCTTTGCCTGAGATGGAACTGCACTGCCATTGCCAGGGGCCAAATTAAGTCATCTGCTTGGGTTGCTCTTCATAACTTTTGTTCCCTGAGTGCTTTCCAAACAGCTTTGGAGGACAAGAATGAAAATGGCAGCCTCCCAGTCTCCCTCCCTGGAGGAGTGGAGAGCTTGAGCCTGGGGGGGACCCCCATCCTTATTGCACCTGCAGAGGAAGGCAGTCCATTACTACTGTCCTCCTGGTTTCCGGCCGCACTCCATGCTTACCCAGCCAGTGACCGAGCATTTCTGTCTCTGGCACATGACCCCATTTGGAGTCTCCAATCCCAGCAGATTCCTGCAGCATGCCCCTGCACTGCTCCTCCTGGCAGAGGAAGGGGTAGGGTCACCCTGCATCTTCCACTTGTTGGGTCCCTGCTTGAAGAGTAGCGGCTAGAATGTGCTGTGGATCATGGTTTAGGGTAACCCTTAGCTCGCTGAGAGCCCACTCCTCAGCTCTGACTTTTCAGATGGTTTCCCTGCTCTGATACCTGGGAGTTCACCACACTTAGTACCCCCCAGTCTCTCTGTGACCCTGAAGGTCCTGAGACCACACTGTCCCAGCCACGGTTCCACCCCCAACTTAGCCACTGGAGTGATGTCCCTCAGCAGAGCAGATGCCTAAAAGTTCCGATTTTGTGCTCCACTGTTCTGCCGGGAGCCGGCCCCTCCCCACTGCGGTCTGTCTTCCCGTATACTGCCTCAGATTCACGTCTCTGCACATCCTACCTTCTAGAAAGTGGGTCACTTTTCTGTTTATAGAATTGCTACTATTCTTTTCTTCAATCTCCTGTTAAGTTTGTAAGTATTCAGTATGGTTTGACAACTATCCAGCTGAATTCCTGGGACCAGACAAAATTTAGATCTGCTCCTTTGCCATCTTGTTCTCTGTAGCTCTGTCTTCCTTCTTCCCCTTTTTCTCCCTCAATATCTTTGACTTGTTTCTTGCTTTAAGACACAAGCTCAGGGTTCACTTTGTCTTCTTTTTTTTCTACATGAAAAATAACTTAAACTTGGGCCACTTGGGTGGCTCAGTGGGTTAAGCATCTGCCTTCGGCTCAGGTCATGATCTTAGGGTCCTGAGATCGAGCCCCACATCTTCAGTTGTCATGGTCACTGCGTAACGCGCTTTCCGCACCCTCTTCTAGGTAACTGCTGCTGTTGCTGCTGAACAGCGTGAGCTCTGGATTCTTTATGGTTGATCCCTGATCTGGATGGCTTGTGTAGGCTTCATCGGTTACCTTAGAGCCGTCGTGGTCTGGTTCCACCTCTTCTATGGGGTGAAAGGTTGTTGGGTTTAATGTCCTTACTATTTCAAGGGTGACCCGTGGTTTTTTGCAGAGGAGCCCTTGGTATTGTGGTAGCCGAGATTTGTAAAGGAAGCGGTGCCCCTGTGTCTTCATGAGGGTGCAACTTCATGAGGGACCTTGACGTTAAATTCTTGCCCTAGGGTATGCTTGCCTTCCTCCTTAATAAGTAGGACTGTGGCTGTTAGTGCCCTGAGGCACAGTGGCCATCCTGCCATGGAGTCCTTTCTTTGACAGATATGCGACTGGCCATTGCCAGGGCCCAGCAGTCTGGGGAGTACCCAGAGCACTATCTTTTCTTTTTTTATGTAGGGGCCTGATTTGGAGCTAGTCCAGGTGAGTTGTCTTCAGCCCATCTTGAAGAGAAGGCGAGCCTCAGCTCCGGCAGGCTGCTCGGTTGGGCCTGGCCAGGGGAGAGTCTCTATTCTTCTTCTCTCGTGTGGTAATTGCTAGTACCAGAGAGGTGGTCGTTGGTGGAGAAAGGTTGATAATATATCATGGAACAGGCCGGGTTGGACTGTTCTGTCTTTACTGTGCCTCTCGGGTTCCCACATCTCTCGTACCAGCATTTGGAGGGTGCTTGTGCCTGGCCTGGGGTGCACCTGACTGCTGGTCCTAGAAAAGTGGATCCTCTGGGCCTAGGACACTGGGGAGACTGATGGTGGTGGAGTGCCTGGAACTGTATAGGATCAGGTGTAGATGGCCTTGGGGGTGCATACAGAGGGGGCAGGATCGGTTTATCCATGAGATCTCCAGCTAGGATCTTTGGAGGCTGGGGCTTCTTCTGTTGGTCCTTTTGGGGCTTTTGGGTGACATGATTTAAAACTCTGGCCTATCCCTGCCTGTTGCAAGCAGATCGCACACAGGGGGTAGGGTCTGGGCAGTTCCTAGCTGGGAGTCCATGTACGGAAACTGGTCAGGGTGTCCTGGCTCTCCTCTTACAACTTGCCACACCCAGTGAACCATTAGGACATCCAGTGCCCCTTCTGAAGGCCATCTGACATTAAAGCTGTGCCTTTCTAACTCACATTATATTTTTACTTTGCCGGGATGAAAACCCCTTCGTGAAATGTTGATCATACAGTCTAGAACCATAGGTTTACTCTGCCCTGATGCCATAGTGATGTTCCCGTGTGCGGTGGCACAGAGCCAGTCAAAGGGTGGGTGTCCCTCCAGAGGAGAGACCAGTCAGATGCCCACATGTGTGCCCTCCTGGAGGAGACTTGGGTGCCTCTTAGCCATACTAAGTCCTTATAAGCCCCGGACTAGTGCCCCGAAGGGCTCATCATAGATCCTATGAGGTCACCACGAAACAGGTTGGGGCCTATTCGGACTCTGTAGTCTCAAGACCGTGGAGCCACAGAATCAGTCCGCCTGACAAACCAGGTCAAACCACACATTTACTCACCCATTCGCACCAGTTATTACAGTTCCTCCCCTCTTGGGAGGCCCTGACCTGTGGAATTCCTTTCGGAAGTTCCTTTCTGATCCCCCTTCTGAGAGGTATCTGACCTGAGGGACCTGCCCCTCTGAGAGGTCTCTGGGAGGTGATCAGTCTCCCCTTCACCCTGACGGATGGGCCTGACTGGGTGCTGGGACCCCAGGCCTTAGGGGAATCTGACGTCGGGACCAGGGCGTCACCTGCCAAGTCTCCTTGAGTCTGGTGGAAACAGAGCAGGGCCTGTCCGAGGCAACCAGGTGGGAGACTGCCAAGTTTTCGAAGGGCACACCTTCTCCGTTGTGTCCCCTCGTTTTTGTCACTGCCCCACCGTTGCTCTCACACCAGTGGCAGCAATGGGCCAGTGCGGTTGGGTTTCCCAGTCAGGGAACCAAATGTTGTGGAGCCTGGACTGGATATTAGCCAAAGAACCAGGTAGCACTCGGAGACCTTGGAGATCAGAGATTTACGTAATACTGGTGGACTCAGAGGAGAGTAATCTGCCAAGGTCTGAGCCCCAAACACAAAAAGGGGGGTAATTTATACACTTTTACTTCCATATCTGTGGCACTGTTATGGCTGTGACCGGTGGGGCAGGGGGTGGGGACCCGGAATGGCCCTGGGGCTGGGACTAGGGTCTGCTGCTGGATTGGTTGGCCACCTCAGAACACAGATTTCCCTTATCACTTTTAATGTGTAGACTTTTTTTTTTTTAAATAAAGATCTTATTTATTTATTTGAGAGAGTATGAGAAGGGGGGAGGTCAGAGAGGGAAGCAGAATCCCTGCTGTGCAGGGACCCCCCCTCCCCCACTTCCGATGTGGAACTCAATCCTGGAACTCCAGGTTCATGGCCTGAGCTGAAGGCAGTTGTTTAACCAGCCAGGCCACCACATTTGCTGGGTAGACGATTTTTGAGAGCAGTGTAAGTTTATAGGAAAATTAAGTAGAGAGTGGTCAGTAGAGAGGTGCCGTCAACCCCTCCTTGTCTCTGTTCCTCCCGTTGTGAACGTCTTAGGTCCGTGTGGTTCACTGTAGTAGTGACAGGTGATTATCTGCAGCCTGTAGTTGATGTTAGAGGTCACGCCTTGTGTTGTGTGGTTCAGGCCTTGATGTCTGGATAGTGCATGTGTCCATCATGACAGTATCTTATGGACCACATTTGCTGCCCTGAAAGTTCCCTGCCCACCTGTTCATCCCTCCCTCCCCCGGTCCCTGACCACCACTCGTCTTTGCGCTGTGTGTATAGTATAGTTTGTGTATGTATAGTTTTGTGTGTATAGTTTTGGCCTTCCCCGAATGCCCATGAACAACATGGGCCTGATCTCTGGGTTCACTTATATGTGGATTTTTTTCAGTAAGTACAGACTGGCACCAAAAAGGTATTTTCCTGACATTTTCCCCCCAGCTTACTGTATGGTAACAATACTATTTATCATACACATAACACACAGAACATGTGTTAATCAACGGCATGTTTGTGGGTAAGGCTTCTGGTCGGCAGGATACTGTAAGTTTGGGGGCGGTTCAGAAGTTGTATGCGCATTTTCAGCTGTGAGCGTCAGTGTCCCTAACCCCCGCGTTGTTCAAGGGAGTCACACAGCTTGTAGCTTTTTCAGTTCCAGTTTTTGTGTGAAGTGCCCACTTATGCCAGGCTTTCTGTCACAATACTGTTTTGTTTTGCTTTTCTTAATTGACTTACAAAATAGTCTTTTTTTTTTAAGACTTTATTTATTTATTTGACAGAGATCACAAGTAGGCAGAGAGGCAGGCAGAGAGAGGGAGAGAAAGGGAAGCAGGCTCCCTGCTCAGCAGAGAGCCCGATGCAGGGCTCGATCCCAGGACCCTGGGATCATGACCTGAGCCGAAGGCAGAGGCTTTAACCCACTGAGCCACCCAGGCACCCCAACCTAGAAAATAGTCTTAAATCTTTATACATGTTTCCTGTTTGGATCACGTCAGCAAACATTTTCTTCCAGGGTTCTTAATATTTTTACTTTATTTTCCTGCATTACCATTTCATTTTTTTTTCTTTTTGAAGATTTCATTTATTTATTTGACAGGGACAATAAGAGAGGGAACCTAAGCAGGGGGGAAGCTAGAGAGGGAGAAGCAGACTCTCGGCTGAGCAGGAACCTGTTGCAGGGCTCAGTCCCAGGAGCCTGGGATCATGACCTGAGCTGAAGGCAGACGCTTAACCGACTGAGCCATCCAGGCACCCCTACCACTTCGTTCTTTAATGTTTTCATTTTGACGAGTTGAATACTGTACATTTTTAAGATTTCTCAAAATGAGCACGATTCTGTGGGTCAGAGTCCTCAGCCAGCGCTGGAGCCACATTCTTGCTCGTGCGCCGCGGGTTGGGGGGCGAGTGGGTGGAGTTCACGGTCTCGGGCTTCCCTCTCCGTTTCTGCGGTTCTGTTTTCCTCTCCTGGCTCTGGAGGATGGCCATGGTCTCTCTCCTTGGGGGGACCCCATTGTGGCGTTCTGACTTCGCAGCTCTGGAGGCCTCAGATGTCTGAGAATGTGCTTTCTCCTGCATGTTCCGGAGGACTCTGGATCCGTGGGGCCCGTGGACTGTGGGCTTCCGGCCCCAGTGGGGTTTGTTCGGGACCCCGGAGGTGGCTGTGGCACACACAGCCCTTTGTTAGAGTCCCTTTGCACATGGCTTTTTGTCTACACCCCTCCGAGGGCCTTGCCGCCTCTCAGCATTTACTGCCTCGATGCAACAGCCGGGGAGAGAATGGCCTGGTCTGCATCCTAAGCCCTCAGACAGTGGCGCAGACGGAGGCGCTCACAGAGTGTTTTCACTCACGCATCCAGTGGTCTGGCTTGTGTGAAAATGCATAGCCGGCTCAGAGTTCTTGACTATGAAGCGGTCTCTGAAACATTGTACTGAGTGTTCTTTTAACACATCAAGGGTTGTTCTCTCTTGAAACTCACCTAAAATCCTTAAATATCTGCAGTTCTGTCTAGTTTCTTAATTTGTTAGCCAGGTTTTGTGAAACCCATTTTCTTTGAGTTTCAGAAGCTTCTGAAGCTGCTTTTTTAAAGTCAGAGAAAGAACAATATGGTTTTCTCCTCTCTTTGCATGTAATCATGAACTTGGGCAAGCTACTCAGATCCATCAGGAAAGAGAGAATCAGTTTGGAGCATTCACAGTAATGCTGGTTGTAAACATGTACTTGATGTGCATTACAAACAACAAAAACTATCATTTTTCCCTTAATATGTATTTTTCTTAATAAGGCAAAAATGCAAGTGTTAAAAAAAAGATTGCTGCAAATTGTACATTCTGTGAAATTACAGACGGCAAAACCAGAAGTTAAAATAAGATGTACATTGTTCTACTTATGCTTTAGAACTTAACTACTTCCTGTTTTCATCCCTGCTCTCTTGGTTTTGGTAATGACTTTTAACACGTGAACTGGTGGGCACTGGTCTTTATCAGGGTGGCTGTAGTCTTGGCTGGAGATGTCTGACTGAAGGATGGGCACAGCTTCTGGAAGACCTGCTCGCTGTTGCTCCCCTAGCCCATCTGCTCACAGGCCGGGCCGGGGCAGTTCTGCACACCCTGGTCTGGATTGGGCAGGAACCACTTTTAGCCATACTCTGTGCCCCAGAGCACAGTGCTCTGTGCTCTGAGCCCAGCACCTTTACCCTTCCCAGGCCAGCAAAGCCTGGTCCCCAGACGTCCCCACACCTGGAGCTTAGAAGAATAACAGGGTCAGGTGACTAGGCATCTCGGAGAATCTTGCCAGTGGGATGCATCCTGCACTCTTTGATCGTTCCACATGAAGAAACATAGCTTTTTGGTCAACGTCTAGAGTTTGTGTTCTTCTCACATGGCCCCTGAGTATGACACAGCCTTTCCCTTCATTGCTGTCCACGCCCCTCTTTACTCTGTGCTTTGTCGGAATCCCTGGGGTCTTACTCTTTTTCTTTTTTTCTTTTTTCTTTTAATTAACATGTAATGTAGTATTTGCCCCAGGGGTACAGGTCTGTAGATCATCAGGCTTACACATTTCATAGCACTCACCATAGCACATACCCTCCCCAGTGTCCATAACCCAGTCACACTATCCCTACCCCCACACCCCCCAGCAACCCTCAGTTTGTTTCATGAGATTAAGAATCTCTTTTATGGTTTGTCTCCAGCCCAATCCCATCTTGTTTCACTTTTTCCTTCCCTACCCTCACAGCTCCCCACCCTGTCTCTCACATTCCTTATATCAGAGAGATCGTATGATAATTGTCTTTCTCTGATTGACTTACTTTGCTCAGCGTAATACCTAGTTCCATCCACATTGTTGCAAAATGCAAGATTTGGTTTCTTTTGATGGCTGCATAGTATTCCTCTGTGGTGTGTGTGTGTGTGTGTGTGTGTGTGTGTGTGTGTATACACACTCCACATCTTCATTATCCATTCATCTGTTGATGGACATCTAGGCTCTTTCCATAGTTTGGCTATTGTGGACATTGCTGCTATAAACATTCGGGTGCATGTGCCCCTTCGGATCACTACGTTTGTATCCTTAGGGTAAATACCCAGTAGTGCGATTGCTGGGTCGTAGGGTACCTATATTTTCAACTTTCTGAGGAACATCCATATTGTTCTCCAGAGTGGTTGCACCAGCTTGCATTCCTACCAACAGTGTAAGAGGGTTCCCCTTTCTCCGAATCCTCACCAACACTTGTCATTTCCTGACTTTTTCATTTTGGCCATTCTGACCGATGTGAGGTGGTAGCTCACTGTGGTTTTGATTTGTATTTCCCTGATGCCGAGTGATGTTGAACACTTTTTCATGTGTCTGTTGGCCATTTGGCTGTCTTCTTTGCTGAAATGTCTGTTCATGTCTTCTACCCATTTCTTGATTGGGTTTTTTGGTCTTTGGGTGTTGAGTTGGATATGTTCGTTACAGATTTTGGATACTAGCCCTTTATTTGGTATGTCATTTGCAAATATCTTCTCCCATTCTGCGGATTGTCTTTGGTTTTGTTGACTGTTTCCTTTGCTGTGCAGAAGCTTTTATCTTGATGAAGTCCCAATAGTTCATTTTTGCCCATGCTTCCCTTGCCTTTGGTGATGTTTCTAGGAAGAAGTTGCTGCAGCTAAGGTTGAAGAGGTTGCTGCCTGTGTTCTCCTCAAGGATTTTGATGGATTCCTTTCTCACATTGAGGTCTTTCATCCATTTTCAGTCTATTTTTGTGTGTGGTGTAAGGAAATAGTCCAGTTTCATTCTTCTGCATGTGGCTGTCCAATTTTCCCAACACTATTTCTTGAAGAGCCTGTCTTTTTTCCACTGGACATTCTTTCCTGCTTTGTCAAAGATCAGTTGACCATAGAGTTGAGGGTCCATTTCTGGGCTCTCTATTCTCTTCCATTGATCTTTGTGTCTGTTTTTGTGCCAGTACCATACTGTCTTGATGATTACAGCTTTGTAATAGAGCTTGAAGTCTGGAATTGGTGATGCCACCAACTGTGGTTTCCTTCAATCCTTGCTTCAATTTCCTTGCTGGTTATGGGTCTGTTCAGGTTCTCTATTTCTTCCTGGTTCAGTTTTGGTAGTTTATATGCCTCTAGGAATGCATCCAATTCTTCCAGATTGTCAAATTTGCTGGCATATAGTTGTTCATAATATGTTCTTATACTTGTTTGCATTTCTGTGGTGTTGGTTGTGATCTCTGCTCTTTCATTCATGATTTTATTAATTTGAGTCCTTTCTCTTCTTTTTGATAAGTCTGGCCAAGGGGTTTTCAATCTTATTAATTCTTTCAAAGAACCAGATCCTACTTTCGTTGATTTCTTACACTGTTCTTTTGGTTTCTATTTTATTGATTTCTCCTCTGATCTTTGTTGTAATTTCTCTTCTCCTGCTGGGTTTAGGCTTTCTTTACTCTTCTTTCTCTAGCTCCGTTAGGTGTAGGGTTAGGTTGTATACTTGAGACTTTTCTTGTTTCTTGAGAAAGGCTTGTATTGGTATATACTTTCCTCTAGTACCGCCTTTGCTGTGTCCCAAAGATTTTGAACAGTTGCGTTTTCATTTTCATTTGTTTCCTTGAATTTTTAAAATTCTTCTTTGATTTCCTAGTTGACCCATTCACTCTTTAGTAGGATGCTCCTTAGCCTCCATTTATTTGAGTTCCCCTTTCCAACTTGCTGCTCGTGATTTCTAGTTTCAGAGCATTGTGGTCTGAAAATACGCAGGGAATGATCCCAAGATTTTGGTACCAGTTGAGACCTGATTTGTGACCCAGGATGTGATCTGTTCTGGAAAATGTTCCATGTGCAGTAGAGAAGAATGTATATTCTGTTGCTCTGGGATGGAATGTTCAGAATATATGTGTGATGTCCCTCTGGTCCAGTGTGTCATTTAAAGCCTTTATTTCCTTGTTGATCTTTTGCTTAGACAATCTGTCTGTTTCAGTGAGAAGGGTGTTAAAGTCTCTTACTATTATTTTATTATTGTCGATCTGTTTCTTTGATTTGGTTATTAATTGGTTTATATGATTGGCTGCTCCCATGTTCAGGGCATAGATATTTAAAATTTTTAGATCTTCCTGTTGGACAGACCCTTTAAGTATGAGGAAGGAAGTGTCCTTCCTCATTTCTTAATATAGTCTTTGGCTTAAAACCCAATTTATCTGATATGAGGATTGCCACTCCAGCTTTCTTTTTAGCATGGTAAATTGTTCTCCACCCCCTCACTTTAAATATGGAAGTGTTTTTGGATTTAAAATGAGTTTCTTGTAGACAGCATATCAGTGGGTCTTAATTTTTTTTTTAACCATTCTGAGACCCTGTGTCTTTTGATTGGGACCTTTAGCCCATTTACATTAATTTACATTCTTTATTATTGAAAGATACGAATTTAGTGCCATTGCACGGCCTGTAAGGTGACTGTTACTGTATATTGTCTCTGTTCCCTTCTGTTCTATGTTACTTTTAGACTCTCTCTTTGCTTAGAGGACCCCTTTCAATATTTCCTGAAGGGCTTGCTTGGTGTTTGCAAACTCATTTAATTTTTGTTTGTCTTAGGAGCTTTTTATCTCTCCTTCTATTTTCAGTGACAGCCTAGCTGGTTATAGTATTCTTGGCTGCATGTTTTTCTCATTTAGTGGTCTGACTATATCATGCTAGCCCTTTCTGGCCTGCCAGGTCTCTGTGGATAGGTCTGCTGCCAATCTAATACTTCTACCATTATATGTTACAAACCTCTTGTCCTGAGCTGCTTTCAGGATTTTCTCTTTGTAACTGAGACTTTAAGTTTTACTCATAGATGATGGGACGTGGACCTGTTTTTATTGATTTTAAGGAGTATTCTCTGTGCCTCCTGGATTTGGATGCTTGTTCCCTTTGCTGTGTTAAGGGGAATTTTCTACTATAATTTGTTCCAGTATACCTTCTTCTCCTCTCTTTTTTCTTGTGGGATCCCAATTACTCTAATACAGTTTCGTCTTACAGTATCAGTTATTTCTTGAATTCTTCCCTTGTGGTTGAGTAGTTGTTTGTCTCTCTTTTTCTCAGCTTCTTTATTCTCCATCATTTGGTCTTCTATATCACTAATTCTGTCTTCTGCCTCATTTATCCCAGAAGTAAGAGCCTCTTTTTTTTTTTTTTTTAAAGACAGTTTTGTTTATTTATTTGACAGACAGTGAGAGAGGGAATGCAAGTAGGGGATAAGGCAAAGGAAGAAGCAGGCCTCCCTCTGAGCAGGGAGTCTGATGTGGGAGTCCTCGAGCCCAGGACCCCAGGATTATGACCCAAGCTAAAAGCAGACACCTAACGACTGAGCCACCCAGCCACCCCAAAGGCCTCTGTTTTTTATTGCACCTCATTAATAGCTTTTTTAAATTTCAACTTGGTTAGATTTTAGTTCTTTTATTACTCCAGAAAGGGATTCTCTAATATCTTCCACGCTTTTTTCGAGCCTGGCTAGCACCTTGATAATCATCATTCTGAACTCTAGTTCTGACATATTAATAATGTCTGTATTGATTAGGTCCCTAGCAGTCGGTAGTGCCTCTTGTTCTTTTTATTGTGGAGAGTTTTTCCCACCTTGTCATTTTATCCAAATAAGAATAGATGAATGAGACAACAAAATACTAAAAGGGTGGCAACAACCCCAGAAAAATATATGCCAACCAAATCAGAAAAGACCTGGAGGGAGAAGAAAGGGGTACAAAATAAATTAAAAATGAAGAATGAATATATATATATATATATATAAAATACTATATATATATATATATGTATATATATATATATATATATATATGACTTGTGAATTGAACAGAGCCACACACTTGATTTTGGGTGTATTCTCATCTCTTAGAAAAAAGTACCTCCCAAAATTTTAAGGAAAGTCACAGTGAAGGGATGGAATATGCCGGTAAGGATGAAAATTTAAAAAGATTCTTAAAAAGGAATTGCAAAAAGTTTAGTTGAAAAAAGAAAAAAAAAAAAAAAAAGGAAAGAGTGTGATCAGGCTGGAGACTAAAACAAAGCCATAGGCTAGATTTAGGGTATATTTTGATCTGTTAGAAGAAATTGTATCCCAAAATTTTAAAGAAAAAACAAACCCATATGTATATTAAAAAATAAGGTTAAATACAATGAAGAGATAAAATATGACCCTCACAATGAAAATTTGAAAAGATTTCTTCAAAAGGTATTGGTAAGATAAAATAGTTAAAAACCATTAAATAGGAAAGAGGAAAAACTTTAAAAATAGAATAAGAAAAAAATAAAATTAAGAAAATTTAACTTTGAAAGACTAATGGATCATGGGGAAAAAGCCATGAATTCTATGTGTTGCTTTCTCCTAGATTTGGAGTTCCACAGTTCGTTCGTTCTTTTTTTTTTTTTTTTTTTCTTTAAGATCTTTATTTATTTATTTGACAGAGATCACAGTAGGCAGAGAGGCAGGCAGGGTATAGGGAAGCAGTCTCCCTGCTGAGCAGAGAGCCTGATGTGGGTCTTGATTCCAGGACCCTGAGATCATGACCTGAGCTGAAGCCAGAGGCTTTAATCCACTGAGACACCCAGGCACCCACTTCTGCAATTCTTTTTTTTTTTTTTTTAAAGATTTTATTTATTTATTTGACAGAGAGAGATCACAAGCAGGCAGAGTCAGGTAGAGAGAGGGGGGGAAGCAGGCTCTCTGCTGAGCAGAGAGCCCAATAGGGGGCTCAATCCCAGTACCCTGGGATCATTACCTGAGCTGAAGGCAGAAACTTTAACCCTCTGAGCCACCCAGGTGCCCCCAGTTCCTCAATTCTTGATTGGTGAGCTTGGTCTTGGCTGGATATCCTTGCTGATCTTCTGGGGGCAGGGCCTGTTGCTGTCATTCTCAAATGTCTTTGCCCGAGGCAGAATGGCACCTCCCTTGCCAGGGGCTGGGCTACATAATCTGCTCGGATTCACTCTTGGTAGCCTTTGTTCCCTGAACACTTTCCATACCACTTTGGAGGACAGGAGTGAAGATGGTGGCCTCCCAATCTCCAGCCCCATAGTTGTTGGGAGCTCGGAGCCCCACTCCTCAGTGCATCCTCAGAGAAAAGCAGTCAATCCCTCCCATCTCCCTGGTCTCTGGCCACACTCTGAGCTCACCTAGCCCGTGACTGAGCATTTCTATCTTGAGCATTTCTATCTCCAAACAGGGTTCTTGGAGTCTCCAAACCCATCAGATTCCTGCTATGCACTTCTGCGCCCTCCTCCTGGAGGAAGAAGGAGGGTGTCTTCCTGATCTGCCACTTGTGGGGTCCCTTCTCGAAGAGTAGTGGTCCGACTGTGTGTTGGATCACAGTTTACAGTAAGCCTGACTGAAAGCTCACTGCTCAGCTCTGTCTCTGCAGCCAGCTTCCCCGCTCTGATACCTGGTAGCTCTGCCATCCTCAGACACCCCTGGTCTTTCTGCAACCCTGTGGGTCCTGAGACCACACTGTCCCCGCAAGAGCTCCAGCCCCGCTTAGCCTCTGGAGTAATGTCCCTCGGTGGTGCAGACTTCTCAAAGTTCCGATATTGTGCTCCGCTGCGCTCTCGCTTGCTGGGAGCTGCCCCCTCCCCCCGCGGTCTGTTTCCCCATCGCTTTGGATTCACTTTTCTGCACGTCCTGCCTCCCAGAAAGTGGTCGATTTTCTGTTCCTAGAATTGCAGTTCTTCTCTTCTATCTACTGTTGAGTTTGTAGGTGTTCAGAACTGTTTGATAACTATCAAGCTGAACTGGGACCTGATGATATTTCAGTCTCCTGCTCTTCCACCATCTTGCTTCCTCTCCCTCCAGGGCCTTTTTCTTAACACGGGGACACTTTTATAATCCTTCCTTGGTAATTGCATAAACTTGACAGCTGCATTACCTTTAGTTGCTTAAACTTTTGTCTTACTACTTTCTGTCCTTATTTGGAAAGAGTGGATAAGGGACAGGTATCAGTAATACGTAGGTGTCATTGAGAAGTGTGTATTATGTTCCAAGGACTTGGCTAAGTGCTTTTCCATGGATTAGCCCATTTGATGCTGGTATTATGTGATGTGTTAGGCACCACTCTTACCTTTATTTTAGAGGTTGTGATACAGCAGGACTGTTGTAATGACTGGTGTATTTGAGTGGACAGTTGATTCAAAAGATCAATGTTTTAAAGTCTGGTTTGGGCAGTCTCTGGGTCTGTTCTGAGCTGTGTGCCCCTCTGCAGGACCTTGCTCCCGCTCTCCTGGAATGTGGGTGGGAGGAAGGGGGTTCTGAGTTCTCTAGTGGGAATTAGAGACGGCCAAAGCCCATCGTTACTGACAATTCATGTGGCAGCTCTGTCAGACCTGGGTAGGCTTACCCTGCAATAAAGCACACGATTGGGCTGTCTGTTGCTAGACTTGCTTGTGGCGTTGGCAGTTGTGGCCAGTATCGCTTCTGTAAGCTGTGGTAGGAACAGGTATGAACAGAGATAGCGGTGGAATTTCAGGCTGTTCAGTTTGGGTCTGGGACGTGTCTGGAGTTAGGAGAGAAGTTGGGGTGGCTGGTTTGGACATGCTGACGTGTAGGTGGGAATTAAAGCCAGGCGATCCGGTGGGATCACAGCAGGGTGCAGACAGCAGAGTAAGGGACCAAAAACAGAGCCCTGGGCCCTCTAACTTGAGGATGACTTGGAGAACAGGGGAGCCAGCAAAGGAGATAGAAGGAGCAGTGGGAGAGGTGAGAGGAGAACCGACATTGGTAATGTTCTGGAAGCAAAAAGGAGCAAAGTTCATCCTGTGTCCGTGGGAGTGCTCCTCAGTGCTGTTTTCCTCAGGGCGGCAGCTGCGTCTGCTGGTCTGTGTCCCCAGCAGCCAGGATTGTTCCTAGCTCATAGTGCAAGACGGTATTTTCTTTTTTTATGTATGCTAAATGAACTCATCCTGGCATATTTTTGCTATGTTTATTTTCTTTCCACAATAAGGAAGGTATACAATGTTCATAGATAACTTGACCAGTGAGCTTGGTAAGCTCTTGTCCTCGTCCGCCTTCACCTCATCCAGTTCCGATCCGGTGCCATTGCAGGGGCCAGTGTCATTCAGGGACGTGGCCGTGGACTTCACCCAGGAGGAGTGGCAGCAGCTGGAGCCCGAGCAGAAGACCACGTACCGGGATGTGATGCTGGAGAACTACAGCCATCTCATTTCCGTGGGTGAGGAGAGCCCGCTTTCTCGATTGCTAAGATACATGGGATTTCCCTCAAATGTTACCGACTCTAACTTGGAGTTTGACGGGACAAACGTGAGTGGTCTGTTTTGGGCAGCAGGCAGGGCATTTTGGTCTTCACCTCCCCAGTGAAAGGTCCTCATTGTGGTGCTGGTCGTGAGGCAGCACTGTCCTCGGACGACAGAGACCCAGCAGCCCAGCAGTCAGGCTCAAGTTCTCTTTCGTTTCTGTTAACAGGCTGTCACATTATCAAACCGGAAGTTATCATCAAGTTGGAGCAAGGAGAAGAGCCATGGATAGTAGAAGGAGAATTCCTACCACAGAGTTACCCAGGTGTGTTAGTGCAGGCAGTGCGGAGCCTGGTAACTTGGAAGTGTTTTTCCCGGGAATTGTTAACGGTCCCGAACGTGTAGATGTGACTACAGACAGTCACCTGTGTGCTCCAGCTCCCCGAGTCCCTCTCCCAGCGCCTTCTTCCTTCCCCCACGAGAACCTGTGTTTGCAGAACATTGCCATGCTTGCCTCTCCCAGAGTCCCTGCCCAGTCGCTTCCTTCTTCTCCCAGCCTTGGCGTCTTGCTCTCTCCCAGGGCGTTTCCATCCCTGGGTCCTTTCGTTCTTAGGCCTTCATAAGCCTGTTGTCGAGAAGGGACTGATGTGACTCTTCGGTTCTTGCCACCTTTTTTCTTCCTCTTTTCTGTGAAATGGCTCAGACTGGTTTCTGACCCCGGTTTCACGTCCCCCTTCTCTGAGGTCAGATTCCAAACCCTCACCTGTGCCTGAGCCGGTGCGTTCGGTTCACCTGTGGCCGGTGCTGCTCGTCCTTCCCGCAGTCTGGCGCTTCTTACGTCTGGCGACAGCGGTGTCTGGTCTCCTGCCTGCCCCGGACACCCGTGTCCATCTTGTCTCTCACTCCCTGTTCTGTCCCAGTGCTTGACCAGCATCCTGTCCCGTCAGGCGCTCAGTGCGTGTGGTGCACGGGAGTGAGTTCTGTTCCCTCCACCTTCCAGAAGATGCCCCCGACAGGTCTGCTTCCACCTGTGGTGTGTTCTGGCTCCTGAGTTCCTCCCAGGTCTCCTCCTGCCTCTGTCCTTAGGGCTGTTGTTGGCCTGTTTGTTTCTGCTTTACCGTCCCTGTCCTCCTGTCCAGCCTCTCCTGTGGTGGCCGTCCCGCACCCCCTTGCACCTGCACAACGGGTTCCTTGACGTTTCCAGTCAATTTTATCACTGGTCGCCCAGGAGGAGACTTTGGTGAGCCCCTGCTGCTTCCCAAGGGGGTACGAATTCCTCCTCTTCCCTGTGCTGCCTGGAAAGTGAATGTTCTGTGCTTCCCCACAGCCCTTGGTACACTCCACGGGGTCCTCGCACCTAAGTGTCTTCTGTTAGTGTGGTTATTGTCCCTGTCGCTTCACTTCAGAGGGGCCTGCTCTGTCCGATGACACGTTCTTCCCGTCCGGGCTCAGTTTTCCCAACCCCTCCTTGAAGTTTTTCCTTCTGGCTCTTACCATTATCTCCGTCTGCTCCTTCTCTCAGAGGGACTCTGCCTCATGGCCACACCTTGAAAAAAGTTAGGTTTGATCAAGTAATCTGTTATTTGGTAGGATATATATATTGTTTGTGCTTTTTTCTTTCTTTTAAGATTTTATTTATTTATTTGTGTGAGAGAGCGCATGAGCAGTGGGGAGGGGCAGAGGGAGAAGGAGAAGCAGGCTCCCCACTGAGCAGAGAGCCCAATGTGGGGCTCAATCCCAGGATCCTGAGATGGTGACCTGAGCCGAAGGCTGAGAGGCCTGACCCACTGAGCCACCCAGGCACCCTTGAGCTTCTTTTCTTCCCCAAATCAGTGTGTAGTGTGTTCTCTCTTACCTTGGTATGTATCATGTAGTGTGCACCCGAGTATCTGAGGAGCCAGGTAGGTGACAGAACTTTCTTGTCCATCTGTTGAGAAATAATCCGTAAGCGGTTCTGACTACGCATGGCCTGGGTCACATCCCCATTTATACCGCGGGTGCCTGAAGCATACCCACAGGATTCAGATGAAGAGCAAACCTCGGATTTTGTTCAGGGGCTCAAAGGAAACAGGGAATAGAGTCGTACTTTCTAAGAGACAGGATTTGGTTAAGAAAGGAGTATTGCATGGTATAATTTAGAACTCCACGTTCATGTGGACCATTGATGGTTCAGTGCATGGCTGAACCAGTGTGCTAAAGTCATTGTTGGTGGTGGGGGTGGTAATTATTTTCAGCTTTCAGGGGAAATGGAGCTGATTGAAGTGAGAAAGGATTTAAGCAGTTTTTGGTTTTGGTTTTGTTTTGAGAAAACAGAGACTCCCTGAGGTTTTGAGTAGGTCGGGGTTGGAGGTCAGGTGAACTATATGAAGCAGTAAGAGCGGAGACTTGGGTTTGAACGTTTGCTGGGCGTTGCTGGCACCCCAGCGATCTCAGAAGCAGCCCCTGGCACCCGACATGGGACTCCGTGTCTCCCAGCTTGCTGCAAAGCAGAGTAGCGCTGAGTGCTGGTCTCTTCCTCCACACCCAGCCCCCCTCGTGTGTATCAGGTGACACACTTTGCCCAACAAAGAGCTTGGTTTTCCTGGAGCAGAAAGTATTTGTAGATCAGTATAATCCCAGTTTGGAATCATATCGTGAATCTAGGTGAGCAGTATTTTTGGTCAGATGTTTCCCGCATTTTATCTGTCCTGTCTTGGCAGTGGACTCAGGGGAGCTGTAGTTTTGGGAGGACAAGGTCAGCATAGTTTCATTTGATGTGGATGACAGCAACCACAGTCATCTGGTTCATCTAAAAACTTGTAAGATAAGTAAAAGTAATGAGCAGCTTGGGAAATCTGATTTTTAAGGTTTATGAATGAAAGTGAAACCAGAAGAAACTCAGGAGTGGTGAAGTCTGTTCTCAGAATGCAGTGACCGCTCTATGTCAGAGGCAAGACTCCTTTAGGGAAATCGCCAGGAGACTGAAAATGGGAAAACTAGTTGCTGTGTTACATGTGTCTTGTGCCAGATGCTGGTCTGAGCACTTCATGAGTTTATGTCACCTATAAAGACCCTAGAATGTAGGTACCATTGTCTACGCGTCACCTGGGGGTCATCGTGAGCTAAGGGCGACGTAAGGACTCCCCCAGGTCACCCAGCCAGAGTGCCTGCTGTATTGTCCAAATGGAAACAGAGTTCCGTGGTTCGACAGAGTTCAGGTTAAATCCTAACATCACATAGGGTTTATGAAATCCTACACTTCAGAAGGGCTGGCACGCTCTGGTCTGTTTTATCCTTCAGGTTGGACATGAGCTCCTGGGGCTCTCCTAACACATGACACAGAACCACTGGGAATGGGAACCCTGGCCTCACAGGTGCTCCTCCAAACAGAAGAAGGTTTGGGTGCAAGTGGATTTGACCCTGCTGTGCAGAATCTGGGCAGAATGGTTTGGAAGGATCTGGGCTGGTTAGAGTGCTGCCACAAGAATCTCAGTGAAAGGAGATGGTGCCCGAGACCGACCGTCTCTCCCGCTTGCTGTGCAGTGGCGTGGTGCAAAGTGCCAGTCCCCTCCCCTGCGCCTGATGCCTCTGGGGGGCCTGTCCACCCTTCCTCACCTGGCTCTGCTCCTTGGGGCCCTTCATTCACCCCGTCTGGTGTGAATCCGTCCATGTCTGCCTATCAGCTGCCCATCTGTTCATCCAGTGTCCCTTGTCTTCCCATCATTGCTCTGTGTTTTTACATCTTACCATCTATGCCCAGTTGGAACAAAATCTTACAAAGTAGCAAAGATCAAAGGTGCTTGTGTTTTTCCCCTTTCCTCACCTCAGAGGTGTGTCAGTGTGTGTGTGTGTGTGCGCATGCATGCTTGTATGTGTTTATTTCAAACCATAACTGTACAGGAAAGAAGCACACTGGGAATTATTTTCATCTATCCATGCAGCTAGCATCTATGCTAAAATGAAACGCTTGCATGTAAGCCGTCTTCCGTAACTTACATGGGAAGAGATACAAAATTTTGTTTATTTTGCCTTTTTTATAGAAGAAGTCTGGAAAGCTGACGTTCTGGGAGACAGAGTCCAGGAAAATGAAAGCAAATATTCAAGACAAGCCGTATCCATCAACAAAACCCTGATTGAAGAGAGAGGTAATGTTCTTGGTAAGACTTCTAATGCGGAAACGAATTCTATTCCTTCAAGAAAAATGTCCTATAAATGTGACTCGTGTGAAAAGAGTTTGAAATCTATTTCAGAATATATTAGTAGTGATGGCAGCTATGCAAGAATGAAGCCTGATGAATGTAGTGCATGTGGGAAACCACTTCCCCAGATTAAACTTGAGAAAACTCATCCGGGCGATGAGTCTTACGAATTTAATCAAAATGGGGACGCTTATAGTCTAAATGAAGAAAGTATTTATCATAACATTAATATTTTGGAGAAACCCTTTGAATATATTGAATGCCAGAAAGCCTTTCAGAAGGATACAGTTTTTGTTAATCACATGGAGGAGAAGCCCTATAAGTGGAATGAATCTGAAATAGCCTTTCTGCAAATGTCCAACCTCCGCGTACACGAGAGGTCTCACATGGAGCTGAAGCCCTATGAATGCAACGCGTGCGGGAAATCCTTCTGTAAGAAGTCAAAGTTCATCATCCATCAGAGGACTCACACAGGAGAGAAACCTTATGAATGTAATCAGTGTGGGAAATCCTTCTGCCAGAAGGGAACCCTCACTGTCCATCAGCGCACACACACCGGGGAGAAGCCCTACGAATGTAACGAATGTGGGAAAACCTTCTACCAGAAGTTACACCTCATTCAGCATCAGAGAACTCACTCAGGAGAGAAGCCCTATGAATGTAGTTACTGTGGGAAATCCTTCTGCCAGAAGACACACCTCACACAACACCAGAGAACGCATTCAGGAGAGAGACCCTACGTTTGTCACGACTGTGGAAAAACCTTCTCCCAGAAGTCCGCACTTAACGACCATCAGAAAATCCACACGGGCGTGAAACTCTACAAGTGTAACGAGTGTGGGAAGTGCTTCTGCCGCAAGTCTACACTCACCACGCATCAGAGGACCCACACTGGAGAGAAGCCCTACGAATGTAACGAGTGCGGGAAATTCTTCTCGCGGTTGTCCTATCTCACTGTACACTACAGGACGCATTCGGGAGAGAAGCCCTATGAGTGTAACGAGTGTGGGAAAACCTTCTACCTGAACTCGGCTCTCATGAGACATCAGCGAGTGCACACCGGAGAGAAACCGTACGAATGTACCGAGTGTGGAAAACTCTTCTCTCAGCTGTCGTACCTCACTATACACCACAGAACCCATTCAGGAGTGAAACCCTACGAATGTAACGAGTGCGGAAAGACCTTTTACCAGAACTCAGCCCTTTGCCGACATCGGAGGATACATAAAGGAGAGAAGCCCTACGAATGTTACATATGTGGAAAGTTCTTCTCTCAGATGTCATACCTCACCATACACCATCGAATTCATTCAGGAGAGAAGCCCTATGAATGTAACGAGTGTGGGAAAACCTTCTGCCAGAATTCAGCCCTTAATAGACATCAGAGGACACATACAGGAGAGAAAGCCTACGAGTGTTACGAGTGTGGGAAGTTCTTCTCTCAGATGTCCTATCTCACCATCCACCACCGGATCCATTCGGGAGAGAAGCCCTTTGAATGTAACGAATGTGGAAAAGCCTTCTCTCGGATGTCCTACCTCACTGTTCACTACAGGACTCACTCCGGAGAGAAGCCCTATGAATGTAACGAGTGTGGGAAGAAATTCTACCACAAATCAGCCTTCAATAGCCATCAGAGGATTCACAGGAGAGGGAATGTGAGTGTTCTGGACGTGGGGAGGCTTCTCTGAAGTCGGAGAACCTTTCCGTGTGGTAAGTGGGAGATGCCTGCTGACGTGCGTCAGCGCTCACACGGGTGTTGTGCTCAAGGCTTTGTGTTAGTCAGACTCGAGGCCTGGAAGTTCACAGGGTAGGAACCACAACTGTAACAAGACCACAGCACTTGTTGGATTCCAGACTCTACAGGGATCAACGTTCGTAAGCATTCAGAACGAGTATGCATTTCACCGTGGACTCAGACTGTTTTACACATCAGGGAATTCATACCAAGGGAAAAAATCTCTTCGTTTTAAAGAAGGCGGGAAACCTACTCCTTTGGAAATTATCCGTATTAAATGTTACGTTTCTGACGTAGTATCAAGCTTCTTGAAAACAAAAATACAGATGATAAAGATACTTGTGTAAATAGAAGCTGTGAAAGCGGCGACAGCGATCCGGACCACAGCGTAGCAACCTCACACTCACACGGGAGCGGCTCCTGGGCATGTAGGGCTTAGGTTTCTGAGGGGTTTTCAGTCTCTGTGCTTGCTTTTTAGGGTGCTGCATTACAGGAAGTGTATGTTCAGTTTGAATCCTGTTTGGAAAGCCACTGTATCCTTATTAGAATAATTCGGAAGATGCAGTAAGATTATCCATTTTAAGCTCCACCGTGTTCGTATCCCAATACCCTGGAACGGTCACCATGCTGACATCTGATAGTCTCAAGTACACTGCTTCTCGTACACTTGCCTGGCATTTTTAAATGTTTTTGATCGCTGTTAACGAACAGAGTCTTCTGTAAAGAAGCCAGTGTTTTTTATAACGTGTTCAGCTGTATCTGAGTCAGCAAGAGTTAGAAATTCACACATACAATAGAGAAGTGCATAGATAACTTTAAGTTGTTAATGCCAGACATTTCCAGTAGTATGAAGCACCTGTAGTATTCATTGTACTCTATAATTATATTTACTTTAAATATTTAAGTACTTAAGGTATTTCCATTTGTATCAGTTTTTTCCATCTGTTTTATTTGGATGCTGACATAAGTGTGGAGAACATACATACTATGTAACTTAGGAATTTTCTGTATTTTTATTTGATAGGATAGTATTTTTAAATATCGTGCTCTATTCCTTCTGAACGACCTCTTCCTATGGGTTTGTGGCAGACGATGCTGAGTGACCCTGGTCACTCCTTACTGTTCGCTAGCAGAATTTGGGGCTCCATTCTCCTCGTGGAATGGGGGGGAGTTCCTGACTAGTTTCAACTAATAATGATAATCCCTTTCTCACTGCCAGCAATTGGTTTAGAATGGTCGAAGGACCCAGCTCTGTGCAGATAAACAGGAGATATCTGACAGGTTATTTCTGGAAAAGGTTCCCTTGAAGATTCCAGGAAAGAACCGTGCAGGATGAAGCATCTGTTGTGGACCGTTGCCTTTGCTGCGTGTGATGCCCGGCTGTGCCCTTCAGCACAGAATTAGAGTCTAAGTGTGGCAGAGCAGAAGGACGGGGAGATTTGGGGACCCGGTCATGGCAGAACCCTGACCTGCCCAGCCGCGCGGCTCCTCGGCCCCTGGACTGCTGCTTCGGTTGTAGACGAAATTTACTTTGGAGCCAGTTGGTTTAGGCTGCTGTGTTACGGGCAGCTGAAGACACAGAGCTGTACCTTTGTAGGAATTATGCAGTTGAGAAGGACTTGAGGTAAATCGCCAGTTTAGAAGTACGGATAGAGATTGGTCTTATTTTCTGTAAATTTTGATGTAAATAGTTTGAGCACTACAAACCAACTTCAAACAATTAAATGTGTATGTTTCCTCAAATGGTTACATCATTGACAGAAGAACCCTTAGAGCCCAATAATGATGTCAGATACGCCTTCCTTTTTACAATGCATGACATTAAATCTTGTTTAGGTTGATTTATGTTATTCACGGATCATCGCTCCGCTGCTGGTTCACAGTATATGGTGTGGCGGTAAGGACCTTTGCTTTCCAGTGGTCAGCCTGATAGCCTGTATGTGAATGCCAGCCCTGCACATGGAGGTGAAATGCCATATTTTTCATGTGTTGGGATCATTTGTGACACCGGTTTTTGTTGCTCAGCACATATTCTTTAGCACACTGTGCGTTTGCTACATAACTGGGATGGAAAAGCTGGTAGATCGTGTATATTGGTGTAGGAAAATATATTCATGGTATATTTGTTGAAATATCTACAAAGATTTCCCAGTTTGTCCTCATAGCTTAAATACACAGTATGCATTTTAAGTAAAATATTTAAAAAGTGGACGTGGTGTAACACATTCTTCCTCACGGAGCCATGCACTCAAGGGCCTGGTGCACAGAGCTTCCTCATAGCTTAAATACACAGTATGCATTTTAAGTAAAATATTTAAAAAGTGAACGTGGTGTAACACATTCTTCCTCACGGAGCCATGCACGCAAGGGCCTGGTGCACAGAGCTGGTCCCAAGCTGCATCCCTGATGACGTAGTAACGAGGTTTATTCATCACGGCGAATGTGTCAGTGTTTTCGTGTCACATCTCTGTGCGGGCTCAGTGGCTGCTGCTGCTTTAATGACCCTGTTTTTCTTCTTCCCTAGAGGCACTTAAAATAATGGTTTGTCTTAAATTTGATGGAATACAGTGTTCAAAAAATTTCTAACTGTTCCTGGCAAGCGTGTAAGATACCCAGGCCTGAGTCTCTGAGGCAGAGCACTAGAGGGACATCTGCATCTGTCCCATAGCGAGGACCACACGTGGACTGGGGCAGAGCGGGAGTCCGTGTGCCTCACACACAGGGACCTCATGAACTCTGAGAGGCGTTTTCCAGGGCTGAGGGGAAGGAAGACCCTTCCTGGCCAGTGGACACGTGAGATTCCCACAGATTTTTCTGTCTTGTCAGTGAAGCAGCTTCAGATAGGTCAAATCAAAGACTGCCAGCACCAGGACCCCATCTTCTCAGAGACCCCAGAGCTACTCTTCTGTGGCCATGTGCCTGGCCACGCTGTGCCACCAGCTCCCCCTCCCCCCCCAGCCGCCACGACTACAGCCCCAAGAATGACCCACTTTAGAGTGCCTGCAAATAGAACAAGCGAAGTCCTTTTCCTTCTCATCATGGAGATAACTACATCACAGATAAATCGCTTTTCCCTTCCCTGAACTTAAAGCCTAGGATTCTTGCCAAACTGATGACCTAGCATGGGCTGCTGACTCCAGCCCAACGGACAGAGCCCAACCCTCGGGCTGCCATAAAAGAGCAGCTTGTGGGGCGGGGGGCTGCAATGGGGGGCTGCTGGGGGCGGTGTGAGCAGCCAGAGCCACTGGAGAGGCAGCCGCTGGGGAACCTGGGACTTGGAATCTCCTCCACTCTCCTGCCCTGCACGGTCGTGTCCCCAGCACCTTCTGGCCCAGCACGGCGTCTTCATGCAACAGCTGGTGGAGGCTCCATCCATCTGAGGGGGCGGGAGGCTCCCTGCCCGGAGCGGCCTCTTCTCACGCCACGGCCAAGTCCCTACAGTAAGTAGACACGGGTTTCTGGATGGAGGCGGACCCTTCAGTGGTGGATTAACATGCCGAGAGGAGAGGGTCCATCAGGAAGGGGGTTCCTCCCAGCCGGGGGCGGGCTTTCTCTTGTACATGGGTCTGCGGAAGGCATCCTGAGGAGCAGGAACTAGGGATTAGACCTTCTGCTGCTCCCCGTACTGTCCTTGATTTGCAGAATTCATGTGAAAATGCTGGGAAAAACCAACACAGAAGGAGTCACTAAGAGCACACCAGACATCTCCACAACTGGCAACCTTAATGGGATGTAGAAACCCAGATTTCAGAATTGTCTTACAAGACATCCTTACAGAAAGGTATATTGGTTATATGAAGCGGGAACAGTTACTCCAAGGTAGGGGACGGGGCGGGAGCCCAGCCATAAAACCAGTCAGTGGGCAGTGTGAGGAGAGGAGTGGTTGGCCTGGGGCGCCAGACCGAGAGAAACGAGAAGATGTATGTAGAAAGTGAAACACTGAGAGCAGAACACCACAGACATCCTACCCGTATCCTGGGGTTCTTAACGTAGGATAGGAAGAAAATTATGAATGAAAAACTTCTCCATGCTGGGAAGTGTGTAAACCTGGCGATTCACAGACCTGTACCCCTGGAGATAAAAATAGATGTTTATAAAGAATAAAAAAATCTTTTCCAAATTAAGGATGAGATTAAAAGGGGCTTTTGTGATTCCAAATGCAAAGGTGCAGAAAAATCTGTCTATAAAGCAAAATTATTTAACTTAAAGACCAATAATTAGAATATATGAGGAGGGGCGCCTGGGTGGCTCAGTGGGTTAAGCCTCTGCCTTCGGCTCAGGTCATGATCTCAGGGTCCTGGGATCGAGCCCCGCATCGGGCTCTCTGCTCAGCAGGGAGCCTGCTTCCCCCTCTCTCTGCCTGCCTCTCTGCCTACTTGTGATCTCTGCCAAATAAATAAATAAAATATTTTTTAAAAAATACGTGAGGATGGATATCCAGCAAAGTAGCAAGAAAGGGCAGTGCTTAGACTCCTCTGTCACCAGAAATACATTTGTGAACCAGTGAAGTACCCCTTACACTAATGACAGCGGCGTGTACCATCAGTGTGGAAATGGGTAAACTGACCTGGAGATACCTTTTAAAAAATTCATGTGTGTGCCTTGTGGAGTGGTACTGCTGATGTGCTTTTGTGTCCCAGAGACATTCTGTACACACGTAGACGTGTGCACAGAGCAATGCTGTCAGCACGAAGTGCGGGGCCGTCTAGGTCCGGGAAGAGGCGAGCGAAACGCAGATGAAGCCGTGGGGTGCTCGCTGTCCAGCGGCGCGGCGCGGAGCCTGTATCTGCATGTAGCTCGTCTGATAAAGCATAAGGAAGAATTTCAAAAAATGGAATGAGACTTCATGAAACTAAATCCTTTTATCCGTTTTCATGACCTGCCACCCCCACACAGGCTCCAGGGGAATGGGCTCGCGGTCGCACACGCGTGAATGGCTGTCAATGGGAAGCGCGTGGAATCGGGGTTTGGGATGAAGAGAAGAACCAGGTCAATAACGGTTTCCAGGCCGAAACCGGTACTGAAAATGTTTTGAACTGAGTGGTATGATCCACACGGTTCCCCAGGACTCCAGAAAAATTACACAAAAATTAAACGACAGAAATAAAAATCCTTGGCGTTTTATGCTGTTCAGTTTTAGCTGGAGTTTCGGAGCCCAGGTACCTAAATGATGTCTCTGTCCTTTTTGGCAACTTCACCCCAAGCCAACTTGCTGTAAATGGTTGTAGCTGCTCCATTAGTTGGTTATTCTGTACTTTTAAGAAATTACTTATTTTAAAGATTTTATCTATTTATTTGACAGAGATCACAAGTAGGCAGAGAGAGGAAGGGAAGCAGGCTCCCTGCCTAGCAGAGAGCCCGACGTGGGGCTCGATCCCAGTTCCCTGGAATTGTGACCTGAGCCAAAGAGGCTTTAACCCACTGAGCCACCCAGGTGCCCCCCAAAAATTATTTTTTAAAGAACGCTCCGACCCCAGCATGGGACTTGAGCTCACAGCCCTGAGATCAAGAGGCACATGCTTTACTGACTGAGCCAGCCAGGCGCCCTGGTCACTGTGCTTTGAACCATCCGTCCTGGGACAGGGATTCCACTCCCACCCCGGGGAGGACACGAGTGGCCTTGCAGAACTCACCGAGTGGGCCAGCCTGCGCTGCTCCGGGCACCAGTGCCCCCTTCCCTCCAGTGCCAGCCGGCACCCCATGGCAGCTCTGACCTCCAGCTTCGACTAGCTGAGGTTAGGTCCACGGGGCGTGAGTAGGGTGATGTGTCATCTTCTGAGTCCCATTCTAGAAGGACTGTCTCCTTCGCTGCCTTTCTCCCTCCTTTGGCTGTGAAAGAACCATGGTGCCAAGCCAGCTTCTACCCTGAGAACAAGAACAACACACTTGAGGGCTGGGCTTGGCCAATGGGCCCTGGGAGGGGCCAGCTGGGAGCACTTCGGGCTTCGTGGGCACAGCCTCTGCCACCGCTCAGCCCTGCCTCTAGTGGGAACTGTCCCAATAAACCTGACATGGGACACAAATTTCAGTCTCATTGAATTTCATAAGCTATAAAATACTCTTGATCTTTTTTAAAAAACTACTTGCAAATGTGAGTCCATTTGTGGCATCCACGCCGTATGAAAGAGGCAGGGGCCAAATGTGGCCCACGACTGTCTCTTGCTGACTCCTTTCTGGGGGACATAGAAGCAACTGGATAAAGGGGACCCTTTCCCTCTGGAGAACCACCTGGAAGGGGCTACCCTACCTCCCGGGGACCAGCTGTTAGACTGGAATTGTACAGGAGATAGCAATCTTCTATCCTGGCAGCTGGTCAGACACGGATACAGAATTCGCCAACAAAAAGTGAAGTGCCATCATTTCTTCTAATAGAAACTGCAATGACTGTGTCCCTCTCAAACCTCATGCTTCTGCTACAAGCCAAGCCGACAGTATGTCGTGGGGAGAGAGAGGGCGGCCCACTCGAGACTTCTGTAACGTAACCAGAGATCTCGCAGAATCCACAGCAATCCTAACAAAAAATACTAGCACAGTTTGCAAATTTTAAGTTCTTACAAAAGCATGTCGTATTTTTATCTTTAGGAAAGTATGCGCTCAGATCTTGATTTCTAAATATTCTTCTCCACCAGATGGCACCAGGGCTGCTCAGGAGCGCTCACAGCACAGGACACTGGTCAGTGGGACGTGCTCAAGAACTGACAGTGGCAGAGGCGGGACACGGAGGGTTCGGGTTCCGCCCCCCCCCCCGCCCCCTGCCGCTGGTAGAAACAACTGATGAGATGGGTGACCTCTGCAGGTCTCGGGACTGTTGTCCAAAGCAGGGGAGGCATGGTGAGGGAGGCACGCTGTGCAGCCGCAGAGCTCCCAACTTACACCTGCCACCCCCCACCCCACCCCACACACCTCAGATCAGCTGCCACGCGGTGACGGGCGGTGCAGGCAAGTCCCTGGGCCGGGGCCGAGTGACAGACCTTGTTCTCAGCTGCAGAGTGGGTGTCCTGGCTGGACCGCTGTCTGGAGGAGGGCTGTGCGGCTTCCCCTTGTCTCCTGGACTCCCATCAGTCACTGGTCTGTGCAGCTTCCCAGACCGCTTGTGCCACAAGCACGCAAAGACCCAGGTCCTGGCTATAAGCCAGCAGGGGCCAGGAATGGCTGTCATGGTGAGCGGCAGACTGACACACCTGGGAAGGAGGAGGCTGAAAAGGAGAGCTGTGTGGGCATAAGCTTCTAGAAGCTTCCATGCGTGCCAGGAAATCACCTGTGCCTAGGGTGGACACACGCTTAGAGACATCTGGACACGTTCACCTTGGATGGGCCTCCAGGCTCCACAGAAAAGATGTGAAGGCTAGGGCAGGACAGGAACAAGCTTGGCTAAGCGCTGAAGGTCTGCAGAGATGGGGAGTTATTTTTCCTCTTTTTCTTCCCCCACCTTTAAACCTTTTTTCAGCTCCTGATGTTTAAGGAGAATCTGGCAAAACACACCTAATCCCTGAGTTAATGGAACAACGCATCCAGTGGCTGCATGTGACAAAGATGACACACCTACTGAAACAGAAAACGCCATTTAGAAAGCACATTTAAGAACCCACTAGGGTGGGGCGCCTGGGTGGCTCAGTGGATTGAGCCGCTGCCTTCGGCTCAGATCATGATCTCGGGGTCCTGGGATCGAGCCCCGCATCGGGCTCTCCGCTCGGCAGGGAGCCTGCTTCCTCCTCTCTCTCTGCCTGCTTGTGATCTCTCTCTGTCAAATAAATAAATAAATAAAAATTTAAAAATTAAAAAACCCACCAGGGTGCCTGGGTGGCTCTGTGTGGGTTGAGCCTCCGCCTTCAGCTCAGGTCATGATCTCGGGGTCCTGGGATCAAGTCCCGCATCAGGCTCTCTGCTCAGCAGGGAGCCTGCTTCCTCCTCTCTCTGCCTGCTTGTGATCTCTGTCAAATAAATAAATAAAATCTTTAAAAAAAAAAAAAAGCCCACCAAACCCTCCAAAAACCCTGGGGGTGGGGAGAATCTAATTTCCAGAGTTGCCACTTATATTTAAAATGTCCAGTTTTCTGGGCGCCTGGGTGGCTCAGATGGTTGAGCCTCTGCCTTCAGCTCAGTTCACGATCCCAGGGTTCTGGGATCGAGTCCTCCATTAGGCTCCCTGCTTAGCTCCCTCTCCCTCTGCGGCTCCCCCTGCTTGTGAGCTTTCTCTCAAATACATAAAATCTTAAAAAATAAATAAAAGGACCAATGAAAACGTGATCTTGTTCAGTACAATTACAGGTCAGTAAAACAGAAAACAAACCCAGAATCAGAGTACTTACAAGCCGTGAGTCAGGACTGACTGCAAACAGGAGAAAACTCGGATAACCAAGCTGCCAGCAGCTCTGCGAGCCAAACCAGCCAACCACTGCTCTGTGACGCCCACCAGAAGCCCTGGCTGGAACCCCCTGGACTCTCACTGGCCTCTAGATTAAGTGTCCCTCCCAGGAACAACGAACGGTGCCCCAAGGGTGGTGCTGTCACTGGCCTGCCAGGGAATGTGCCAGCCCTGGAGGGATCAGCTTCCCTTTCTGGAAGGATGTGGGGAAGAGGCTGAGCGGACAAAAAGCGAAGCCACTGCAAATGGTAATTAAATCTACAATAAAGACAGTACTTTAAGTCAGGGACAGAAAGATTAATTCAGTGGCGTAAAGACAACAACTCAGGAAGAAAATAAAAATCAAATGCATCAAACCACATCTTGTCGAGAAAAAAAGTGGGAAAGATAAATGAAAGGAATAAATAAATAAATAAGAACAAATAAATAAGTAAATTTCACATAAAGAATATTTAATATGTAACTGGGTTGCAAAATGACATTTCCTGTGCTCTATTTCTTTTTTTTTTTTTTTAAGATTTTATTTATTTAGTCAGAGAGAGAGAGTGAGCACAGGCAGACAGAGTGGCAGGCAGAGTCAGAGGGAGAAGCAGGCTCCCCGTGGAGCAAGGAGCCCGATGTGGGACTCGATCCCAGGACGCTGGGATCATGACCTGAGCCGAAGGCAGCTGCTTAACCAACTGAGCCACCCAGGCGTCCCTCCTGTGCTCTATTTCTTTCCAACAAGAAATAGCATTATTTCATCAAGGCATGGAACTGTACAGGGGAGAAAGCAGTCACTGAATCATTTTCTTGAATGAAATCATTCTTGCTCCCAAGTTCTAGTGTCTACCACTTTGGCTTATAGAGTAAGATATATACTACATATATATACATGTATATATAGACACACACTGTGTGTGTGTGTGTGTATTTATATATATATTTGCAACATTAAGATGTCTTATAGCTCCCAGCAACAGAAAAATCCCAACTCCAACAGGTGTAAACTCAAAGGGAGATTGAAGACCTCAGTCTTCCCGGTACAGAGACCACTCTCCATGCTCCCTGCCCTTGGGACCGACCTTCCCTCAGATCACCATCCTGACAACCAGCCCCGAGTCACAAGATGCCATCAACAGGCATCCACACGGACAATGCCATTCTGGTCCTGATTCTGTATTGATGACAAAACCTTCCCCCAGATCACCCGGAATACTTCAGTGTCTGGTCATCCCGCCAACACCAAACAGTGTCTGGCAAGGAGGGAGCACAGGCCCCATCAAGGCCCTCTACCAAGGGAGATGTGACAGCAGCTGCCAGCCTGCTTCGAGGGGAGCAAGGACCAGGGCACAGTCCCTGGAGCCTGCTCTTCCTCCCATGGGGACTCCAGCCGCCGAGCCTCGGCAGGTGCCCTGCAAATCCCCCCAGGAGTGGGAAGAGAAGGGTATTTTCTACACACGGCGCTGTCTGCAGCGGGACAAGCACCTCTGCCTGCAAAGAGCCACACCCCTGCCCCTGCACACTCGATGAACATGTGTTCATTAAATCAGCCAAGCCCAAGACACATACTTTTTTTTTTTTTAAGATTTTATTTATTTATTTGACAGAGATCACAAGTAGGCAGAGAGGCAGGCAGAGAGAGAGGAGGAAGCAGGCTCCCTGCTGAGCAGAGAGCCCAATGCGGGACTCGATCCCAGGACCCTGAGATCATGACCTGAGCCGAAGGCAGCGGCTTAACCCACTGAGCCACCCAGGCGCCCCAAGACACATACTTTTTTATTTAAGGCAATTGTTCGGCTTTTTTATTGATGTGCAGATCAGTAACAACGGGCATCACTATATATGCCAAAAAACAGTGCTTTTCCAAAAACGGTTAGCATTGATCAGAGCTCTGTAAAGAAAAAGAGAGTGAACACCCATGTCCCAAGCACCACCCTCAGCGTTTGCTGAGATTTTTGCCCTATTTCCTGCTTCCTCTAATAATGCACATTCCTGTCCCAAACCATTTCCCAGCGGCAGAACCGACAGCCCACCTCTGTTCTGCATAGTGTCCTAGAGACTCGCACTCATAACCACCATTATCACACTGAAGAAAACTACTCGGATTCCCTAACATGATCCAATGCCATCCACATTTCAGTTCCTCCAAAGGCCTCAGAAGTACCCACGTGGATGTCTTTTCGAGCTGAGTGGGGTTTGGATCCAATCAAGGACCACACATTGCATCTGGTCAGGTCTCGTAGTCTCTCTCGATGGAAAGAGCCCCCAGCCCCGACCTTTTCCTTCTAAAATGACATGGACTTTTGGAGGCACCAGGCCAACTGTCTTGGTGGATGCCCACACATTCTGGATTTTGGTTTCCTCCACTGAAGCTGCTCTCTCATATCTGCTGTAAACCAATCACCTGACTAAACTCCTATGAAATACTTGGGCAAGAGCACACCCCCAGGTGACATGTGGACCCCACGCCGCACCCTAACAGGAGGCACACGGTGTGGTGTCACCACTGCTGATGGCGAAAGGGGGGCAGTTAATCATTCCATTGTAAAGGTGTACCTTTTCCAGGGCCAGTGAAAAAGAGGTCTGTGGGAGGTTCTCTGGCCCCCCACAGATCCCCGGTCCTTTACACCTACTGATGCTCGCGTCACAGACGCTCTTTGCCGAGACACCTTAGGGGTTGCAAATTAATGATCTTTCAAATTCTATCATTCCTTCTACATTTATTAGCTAATACTTGTCTAGAACATGCATCCTTCCCACAACTCTTACTAAAAGGGCAGGGTGAAAATGCTTTCCTTCTCATTAAAGAGAAAGGAGCTTGTGTAAGATTCACCTACAACGGTGGAAATAAGCTCGTGCCCCTCTTTTGATGTGGACACAGATTTTTGTTTAATCAAATGTTGTGCAATCCATTACAGTTGTTCTGTTGGACCGTCAAACTACCTCAAATTTGGCGAGGGAGAAACCCTGCAAGGTAGCCTCTGGGACCACTGACGCGTCCCCATTAATCTTGAGGACTTCCTTGGTTTCTTGACCCAAGAGCTCCCAGCCTCACCCTGGACACTTAAAGGCCCGGACCTAGAACCAGCTGTTTCTCCAGGGAGTCCTGGCTCCTCAAGAGGGAAATGCTGGCACCGAGGCTGCACATCCGTGGGGCTGCCCCTGCTTCCAGACCCTCAGCGGACGAGCTCATACATACACTTTTTAAAAATAATGTCTGATCAGTTCATACTTCTCATGGGGAGTTTTACATAAATTCTTTCATTTTTATGGTCATCTCTTCTTGTAAACTGGGAAGTGTGGTTCCTGGTAACATTAACAGTTTCGTTTTGCTTTATCTTACAACATACACAAACTAGATCTAAAATAACACAAATTATTACTAACAAAAAATGAGTGGTGTTTATAATTTTTTGCAAATCTTTGCCCTTAAACATACCATTAGGGATATATAGTCCTAACTCTGTATTCCGAAGTTTCCTTTAAGAATTGTTTTCTCTGTGTTGTTACCAATTTGACGTAAAGTTCATTTCTGTTTTTGATTTCAGAATGCCTTTATTTTCTGGTTTTGAATATATAAATCATTTATATTGTTCAAAAGTCAAAATGTCCTATGAAGGCGTAACCAAACCTTGCTTCCATCCCTGACTCCCCCCTCCATAGGAATTCATTTTTCTTAGCTTGTTGTTCCTCCTTCTAGCCTTTCTCTTTGCAAAAACAAGCAACTGTGTGTGTAACTTACTTCCTCTCAACTTACACGGAAGGGAGCATGCCCTACGGTGGACGGTACTCCATGATCCTCACTGAACAGTATGTTGGCGTATAGAATTTCAAAATTTGTCAAGCATGTCCCCTGTAATGCATTCTGTACTACAAACATACAGAAACACATGGGGGCCCTGTAGTGTGAGAAGTCTGTCATGGGAATTATTGAGCTGTGGGGAGACACTTCCTACCGACACCTATTTCAACACCAGCCACGTAAGCCAAACGTGCACAACGTGTCTATGCTGCACACAATATACCAAAGCCTCGATTCCTCAGGTGCACCTCTGGCGTCTGGTGCTGTGAGCAACCGCCACCAAAGGCCTCGTGATCCCACAATGAGCACCGTTAGCGTCAGAGGTATCTTATGGCACATCTTCAACATCTTGTACCACATCCGAATCCGGACTTCTAGTGTTACGATATTTCCAAAGAAAATGTATCCACATTTCCCAAATTGATAGATTTTCCCTCAAGATTAATTCCTTTCTTATACAGAGTCTGATTTTATTTTTCCTCAAAAGCTTTCATGCATGTAAAACACTGGTAACAGTTCCACTCGAATATCAATTACCTGATGATCCGTAAGCTGTGACTCTGTAAATGCTTTTATACTTCTGTGGCATTCTTTGTGGTTTGAGCCCTGTGACTGATTCCTCTGAGACATCTTCTCAGATTCATAGATGGACACTCACATACAGGACGTTCTCGGCTCTCTCCATGTGGGCTCTCTGGTATTTCATAAGATCTGACACAGAAATTTTCTGAGAGAGAGAGCCCACCTACCCCCACCCCATGTTGTGTCTTTCAATGCCAACTGAAGACTGAAGTTCCCCAAGAGTTCTTCACATTACTACGGTCCTAAGGTCTCTCCCACGGGTGCTCTTGGTGTTGACGAAATTCGACTTCACACAGGAGGGCTTTCCACATTTGCTGCACCTTAGGGTATCTCCCTTGTGTGAATTACCTGATGTTTCGTGAGAGTCGACTTCTTGCAGAATGACTTCCCACATTCGTTACATTCATAGGGCTTCTCCCCCGTGTGTGTGCGCTGATGAACCGTGAGGGTCGACTTCATACAGAAGGACTTCCCGCATCGCTTACATTCATAGGGCTTCTCCCCTGTATGAATCCTCTGATGATTGATGAGGTTTGACTTCACATAAAAAGTCTTCCCACATTCCTTACATTCAAAGGGGTTCTTCCCTGTGTGAGTTCTCTGATGGACGGTGAGGTGTGATTTCATACAGAAAGATTTCTCACATTCATTACATTTATATGGTTTCTCTTCCGTGTGAGTTCTCTGATGTATGGTTAAGGCTGACTTGTAACAAAAAGATTTCCCACACTTGTTACATTCATGGGGCTTCTCCCCAGTGTGGGTTCTCTGGTGTTCAATGAGGTGTGACTTCTGGAAGAAGGTTTTTTTACATTCCTTACATTCATAGGGTTTCTCCCCTGTGTGTGTGCGCTGATGTTTCGTGAGATGTGACTTCTGGAAGAAGGTTTTCCCACATTCTTTACATTCATAAGGCTTTTCCCCTGTGTGTATTCTCTGGTGTTGACTGAGGGCTGACTTCATATAGAAGGATTTCCCACATTCATTACATTTATAGGGTTTCTCCCCTGTGTGAGTTCTCTGGTGTACTGTTAAAGTCGATTTATGGCGAAAGGTCTTCTGACATTCGTTACATTCATAGGGTTTCTCTTCTGAATGTGTCCTCTGATGGTCGGTGAGATTGGACTTCATAGAAAAGGCTTTCCCACATTCACTACATACGTGGGGTTTCTTTCCTGTGTGATTTCTCTGATGAATGTTAAGAAGTGACTTCACGTAGAATGACTTTTCACATTCGTTACATTTAAAGGGTTTCTCTCCAGTGTGAGTTCTCTGGTGTATGACCAGGGTGGATTTCATATGGAAGGCCTTCCCACATTCGTTACATGCGTGTGGTTTCTCCCCTGTGTGTGTTTTCTGGTGTTTAGTGAGGGCTGATTTTTTATAGAAGGACTTCTCACATTCATTGCACCCATAGGGTTTCTCCCCCGTGTGGGTTCTCTGGTGTACTATTAGGATCGAATTCATAGAGAAGGCTTTGCCACACTCATTACATTCATAAGGTTTCAAACCAGTGTGAATTTTCTGATGTTTAGTGAGGTTTGACTTCACACAGAAGGTTTTCCCACATTCATTACAGTCATAGGGTTTCTTCCCTGTGTGAGACACCTGATGGATAATTAAGGCAGATTTATAGCAGAAGGATTTCCCACAGTCGGTGCATTTAAAGGGTTTCTCTTCTGTATGCTTCCCCTGATGTACGTGCAGGGCTGACTTATAGTAGAAGGATTTACCGCACTCGTTACATATATAGGGTCTCTCCCCCGTGTGTGTTCTCTGATGGTCAGCAAACTGTGACTTCTGTAAGAAAGTTTTCCCACATTCATTACATTTGAAAGGTTTCTCTCCTGTATGTGTTTTCTGATGTTTAGTTAAGTTTGATTTCACACAGAAGGATTTCCCACACTCCGTACACTCATAGGGCTTCTCCCCTGTATGAATCCTCTGATGATGGTTCAAGTTTGATTTGGCATAAAAGGATTTCCCACACTCGGTGCATTGATAGGGCTTCTCTCCCGTGTGAATTCTCTGATGGACTTTGAGGGCTGAGCTATGACGGAAAGACTTCCTGCACTCGTTACACACATAAAACTTCCCTTCTGACTGTGTTCTCTGCTGATCAGCAAGGCCTGACGGCACAGGGGCTTCGCCGTAGTCACTGAGTTTCTCTCCTGCCTGAGAATGCAGAGGGTCTGTGAGCTGTGATTTCTGAAGGGTTTTTCCAGATATATTACTTCCACGGGGTTTCTCTCTTGTGTGTGTCTTCTGGTGCTGAGTCAGGTGGGCCTCCTGGTCGAAAGATTTCTGGCAGTGACTACATTCAAAGGTTTTCTCTCCTGTGTGAGTTTCGGGAGGTTGAGTGTCATGGGACTTCTTGCTGAAATTAGTCTCGTTGTCATTACATTCCACATTAACTTTCTGATGTTTTAGGAGGGTTGACTTCCAGCACTCATCAACCTCACAGCGGTTCTTCCTTGTGTGAGTTTCCTGAAGGACTTCAAGGGCTGACTCATCTCTGGTATTTCGTCCCTGTTCCTTAGAATCACAGGATTGCTCTTCTGTTTGAGCCCTCGTAGGTGTAATGACAGCTGCCTTATTAAGAAAGATCTCTCCACATTCATTATTTTCAAAAAGTGGCCCCAAAGTTTGAATTTTCTGTTGTTCAGTACATCCCTCAATAGGACTTGGGGATTTCCCACCTAGGTTCTGTTCGCCAGACTTTTTTCCAGTATGAGTATTTCCTTGGTTATTACCAGATAGTAACTTCCCACATGCATTAATTTCATCAGAGTTCTTACCTGAATAATTGTTATTACTAAAAATTGATTCTGAAACATTTTTCAAACGTTTTCCACGAGAGACATCCTGACAGGGTGTTTCTCTGAAAACATTCTCTCTGTTCTTAGTCAGTGATTTTTTGCTGATGAGTGAAACTCGCCACAAATGTTTGTCTTGGTCTTCCTGGTTTCTGTCTGTAAGGTCATAAAGAAGAAAAATTAAGTGTACTTCAAAAATGTTAACACATTTCCTATGATTATCAAAATCAAGATAATCAAAATATCTATCATCATATTCAGTTAACCCAGGTAAATTGTGTGTGGTTAGAACAATCAACATCTACTCTCCACAACTTTCCACTGTACTTATTGTACTAGTAACCACAGTCACCCTGCTGCACATCACATCCCCAGAACCTGAAGTCAGTCATTTTTAAGAGGAGAAAAAAAAAAATCAAGCTGATTTCAGGCATCCGTAATAGAATTCAGTGCTAAAAGCAGTGAAGAAAGAATTACAAAATCCTTAAACACTAAAAGTAAATCCCAATAATTTTATATGTAGACAAAATGATCCTCAGTTGAAGTAACACCAGGAAGTCTGTATTTGTAAGAATGCAGGGAAGTACTGTTCTCATGAATTCTTAAGAACCTACTAGCAAATGAACTTTGGTCAAGAAATGGTGAAATGTAATACACCAGAAGACTGCTTTTGAGAACTGATCTGCTTACCAAGTCTAGAACTAAAGCAGGGACTGGCTATCCGAATAGAACTAAAATCTAAAGGACTTCAGGTTTTAGAATTAGTAGATGTTAAATTTTAAACTTCCCCCAAACATCTCCTGCCCAGTCTGCCACATCGGTAAACACCGCCCACCCCTAACCCTTACCCTTGCCCCTCTCTCCAAGGCCACCTTGGACTCAGTGGCAGACCCGCTTCTCCACACGGTGCAGCCCCGCCTCCTCACACGCACCAGCTCGGAACTCGAAGCCCCCATCACAGCTTACCTGAACCACGGCAAGCAGTTCTGCTCTGCTGAGAACCGAAACCATCCACACCCACACAGCCCAGTCCCTACATTAACCTGACCAGTATTCTGTCTTCAGAACAGGACTGTACTACTCTGGAACACTTGCCCGGGAAGCTAAGAGTTGCAAGCAATTTGACTGTTCAGTTCAGAATCTTGCCCCCAAACCTTTTAAACAAACTGTTCAACATTCCAATTAATAATAAACTTATTCTCCAAGACCCTTCAATCTTTGTTGTGTCCACACATCCACACATCCGAAACTATATTATGGTCCTTACTCAATGGTTATCAAGTTCCTATGTTAAAAATATACCTGAAACCATGCCCTCAAATGCTATAAATAACCTGATTTTGTTCAACTTCCTCCATGGCACTACTGAGACTATCAGCATGAACAATAAATTGAAATCTGCCAGATCAGTGGGTAACTGGCATTGCGCTGGGGGAAGCAGCCCAACATTCCGTCTCTGTTTCTACTTTCATCAACCACCCTCATGCTCATCTCTGATTTTCTCTGGGCAGTAGCCAGAGAAATTCTTTTAAAACACTCTTTTGTGGAAATCCATGAACAGTTGTCCCTCTCACCTAAAGCAGAATCAAAGCCCTTAGCTTGTCCTGTAAGGCATCCTCCTCTGGGCTCTGGCTACCTCTCCGAAGTCAGCCCCTACCAATGTCCCTCTCAGCACCCCTACAGCCATGATGGCCCCCTGCCATTCCCAGAGCTCTTCCAACCAACAGCTACCACAAGAGCATGGCCTGGCTCTTCCGTCTCCCTGGAAAACTCAGTATCCTGCTCTAATGTGGACCTCATCAAAAAGGCATTCTCTGGCCACCTTTTAAAAGAGCACACCCCACAATCTCCTTTTAGCCTGCTTTAATTCTCTTCATGGATCTTGTCACCACTTGAGAGGTAATTTTTTTTCGTTTACATCTATCTTCTCCTGCTCGCTTGTAAGCTCTAAGAGCTCAGGAACATTGTTAGTTCACCAGCATATCTCCAGCACCAAGAACACGAGTGGCACGCAGGAGGAACATCTGCAGAAGGACAGAAGGATGGATGGATGGATGGACAGACGATGGATGGATGGATGGATGGCCAGAGGGAAAAATAAAGAGGAAACAGTCCATGAAATGGAGGAAGAAGAATACTAGAGAAAGAAACCAAAGACAAAGGTCTAAGGCGAAGAAGGCAGGGTTCCACACCGGCTATCAGGCAGAAGAGGGCAAGTATTTACAAGTGACAGACAGGGGTGACTTGGGTGACTGGAGGTCTGCCAGCTCGCTGCTCAGCTACTTCCAAAGGTCTGAGGACCCAAAATTGAATTACAGAGACACACACACCAACCTCAGAACCGACCCACCTGGGACCTGATTTCTGTCAGGTTCTTCTTTCCGCCGCAACGACTAACTCACCTTGATCACCCTGGTCTGGGATCCCTGCGTCTGAGGGCCACAGCTCCTCGCCTTGCTCCAGCCTGAAGATCACCTCTGGTTTGGCGAGGTGACACCCTGCAAGTGGAATACAGGGTAAAACTCGTCACAGCTGCTTCGACATAAGGCCCCTGGAGGACGAGGAAGGTGCAGCTTCAGGAGCCACGTGATAAAGATGCCCGGGTGCACCTTGCATTAGGGAGGCAAGAACACAGCGTCCTTTCTGTGCCCGATGGGAGCATCTCTGACCCATGAGATCATGAGATACACACACAGTATCATTCAACACTCCTTCAGGGGCCCACAAACTCTGGCAGCTACAAAGGAAGAAAGGAAATGCGTGCTGTGAGACGGGACACAGGGAACACCCTCACCCACTGAGACCAGGTGACTGTAGTTCTCCAGCATCACGTCCCGGTACAGTGTCCTCTGTGTGCCCGTCAGTTGTGACCACTCGTCCCGGGTAAAGTCCACAGTCACATCCCTGAATGACACGGATCCCTGACCAGCACATTTCTGTTCAAGCCAAAGAGAGCAGCATTGGGTGACATGAAACAGACAAGTGGGAGACAAGCCTTAACATGTTTACTTTGCAAGTTTACCATAAAAGTGTACATGTGGCCTATTGCATTTTTTTAATATTGTATTTATTTATTTGACAGACAGAGATCACAAGTAGGCAGAGAGGCAGGCAGAGAGGGTGGGGGAAGCAGGCTCCCCGCTGAGCAGAGAGCCCCATGTGGGGCTCGATCCCAGGACCCTGAGATCATGACCTGAGCTGAAGGCAGAGGCTTAACCCACTGAGCTACCCAGGCGCCTCTATGTGGCCTATTCTATAATGTCTTTTGTTTTTACTTTGTGGATAAACTGAACGTGATGGGAAAACCCAGAAAACCCAGTATTAGCTTATTAATTTAAACAAAAAAAATGAAGTTCTTACTGTGTTTCTGAAACTGTCTTACTCTGCAAGGAATATTAAACTAAACAAATCCTGTTCTTTTTTCCTGCCCTTAAGGAGCCTAAGCCTTTTTCTTTTTTTTAAGATTTATTTGAAAGAGCATGTGAGTTGGGGGGAGGGGTAGAGGGCAAGGGAGAGAAGCAGACTCCCCGCTGAGCACAGAGCCCATCAGAGGGCTCGAGCCCAGGCCCCTGAGATCATGACCTGAGCCAAAATCAAACATCAGACACTCAACTAACTGAGCCACCGAAGCTTAGCCCCAGGAGCTTCAGTCTTAATAAGGAGACCCAGGAGCTTCAGTCTTAATAAGGAGACAAATCAGATTTATGAACACTTATGCTGTAATAAGGTATTGTGCGAGCTGTGCTAAAATCATTTACAGAGAGTATTAAGTAATGGCAGAAAATGGGGTTCTGTTTTGTATTGTCAAGTTGGGCTTCACGAAGCCGGAGATCGTCATTAATGTGGCACCGTGACGTGAGCAGGGCCAAGTAGTCAGGAGACACACCCAGAAGTGTGACAGAACAGTGTGTAGGGCTATAAGATGATAGAGATTTGCCAAGGTGTCCTGGGATACTACACAGCAAGTCTGGGTTCATTCCTATACTGTAGTGTCTCCAGAATAATTCACCCTCACCCTAGGAATAAAGTTTGAGCATCTCCCAATTTATTTACTTCTTAACGGATAATATATACAGACTTCCAGTCCACACAATAATGATAAACTTAATTTGGTTTTTTTTTCCTGGCTAAAAGTTAAATAAGACAACCCACTATTTCCTTTCCGCTGAAGCATCCTGGGCCCTCAGCAGGCAGCAGGTGTGACCCTGAGGATAAGGAGGAACCACAAAGGACTTGAAAGCCATCACCCTTACAGCTCTCAAATCAATAACCTGACTTTACAACTTAAAGAACCAGAAAAACAAGAAAATTAAACCCAAACCCACCTGCTGGAAGGAAATAAGATTAGAGCAGAAATAAACAAGAGATAAAAACAACAGGTAAAATGAAAACAAAAGCCAGTTGTTTGAAGAGATGAACAGAACAAATTTTTGCCTAAATGGAGTAAGGAAAAAAAGAAGACTTCAGGAGTCAGAAATGAAAATAGGAACATTTCTACCAGTTCTGCTGAAATAAAAAGGTTTATAAGAGTAGTACGAACCACTGCATGCCAACAATTTGGGTAACCAAGAGGTAATGGAGAAAATTCTAGAAACACAAAACCCAGTCAAGGCTCAATCAGGATGAAAACAGAAGGTCTGAACAGAACTGCAACTAGTAAGGACACTGGGTCAGTACTGAGGACTATCCCAACAAATACAGTCCTGGACCTCATGGCTTCGCTGTATCATTCTACCAACATTTTATTTATTTATTTATTTATTTTTTTCTACCAACATTTTAAAGAGGAGTGAATACCAATCCTCCTCAGACTTTTCCAGAAAATTGAAGGGGAGTGAATACTTCCTAACTCATTGAGTGAGGCCAGCATCACCCTCATACCAATGCCAGAAAAAGACACTGAGAGAAACCTACAGACCATTATCCCTTATGAACACTGCTATAAAAATCCTCAACAAAATACTAGCAAACCAAATTCGGCAGCATAATAATAAAAGGACTACCAGCTTTGGCCAAGTGTGGTTTATTCCTGGAGCGTGAGGATGGCTCCAAATATGAAAATCGATCAACACAACACACCATACGTTAAGGGAATGAGGGGGAAAAACACACAATCATCACAACTGGCATGGAAGAAGCATTTGAGAAAATCCAACACTCGTTCTTCACGATAAAAAGACTCAAGAAACTAGGGGTAGCAGGAACCCCCCTCAACATAATAAAAGTCATACATGGAAAAACCCACAGCAAACATCACACTTATTGGTGGAAGCAGAAAGTTATTCCTCTAGAATCAGGAAAAAGACAAGGATGCCCACTTATGCCTCTTCTGTTCAATCTAGTACTGGAAATTTTAGCCATAAGAATTACGAGAGAGAGACAGAGGAGGAGAGAAGGAAGGAAGGAAATGAAACAAAACATTCAAATCGGAAAGAAGTAGTAAAATTATATCTATTTGCAAATGGTATGATGGTGTATGTAGAAAACCCTGGAGAGTACACACAAAAAATGTTAGAGTTGATAAATGAATTCAGCAAAGTAGGAGGAAGGATAGAAATCAACACACAGGAAGTGGCTGCATTTCTGTACACGAACAACAATTTGAAAAGGAAGTTATAAAAACAATCCCATTTACAATCACGCCAAACGAATAAAATACTTAGGAATGAACAAAGGAGGTGAAAAATCGCACAAGGAACACCACAGAACACTGCCTAAAGAAATTAAAGACCTAACTAGGTGGGGCACTGTCCACATTCATGGATTGGAGGACTTAATATTGTGAAGATGCCAACACTACGCACAGTGATCTACAGAATCAACGCAATCTCTCTCAAAATCCCAGTGATGTCTTTTACAGAAATAGAAAAACTCCTCTTAAAATTTCACATGGAATGTCAAAGGGAGATCCTTTGCCCAAGGAAATGCCCAAAACAACCTTGAAAAAGAAGAGCTGGAGGACTCATACTCCCTAGTTACAAAACTCAATACGAAGTGACAAAAATCAAAACAGTGTAGCACAGGAATATAGACAGACACCCAGACTCAGGGAATAGAGAGCCCAGAATTAGACCCCCGCATTTGTGGCCAGATAATTTTTTATAAGGGTGCCAAGACCATTCCATGGGTAAAAGACAGTCTTTTCAACAAACAGCACTGGGAATATTGGGTATCCACAGACAAAGAATGAAACCGGGCTCCTATTTAACACCACATACAAACATTAACTTAAGTGGATCAAAGACCTAAATGTACTATTTTAAACTATAAAACTCTTAGAAAAAACATAAGGCAAAATCTTCATGACACTAGATCTGGCTATAATTCATTGGATATGATGCACAGGCCACAAAAGGGAAAAAAAACAAAGTGGACTTTCTGAAAATTAAGAATTTTGTGCATCAAAAGATGCTGTCAACAGAGTAAAATGCAACGCACAGAACGGGATAAAATATTTGCAAGTCATCTATCTGATAAGGCATTAATTCCCAGAATATATAGAGGGCTCTAAACACACACACACACATACACACACACACACACACCACAAACATCCAATTCAAAAATGGGCAAAATTCTTCATCAGATATTTTTCCACAGAAGACACAAAAATTGCCAATAAACACATAAGAACACGCTCAACATCACTGATCATTAGGGAAATGCAAATTAAAACTACAACGAGATACCGCCTCATACCCATTAGGACAGCTACTATAAAACACACGTGTGCACACACACAAAACACACGCTTGAGAGGACGTGAAGAAATGCTGGTGGGGACGTGGAATGGTACAACCAGTACGGAAGGGCATGGCAGTTCTTAAAAAGTGAAAAACAGATTTATCATATGACCCAGTAATTCTACTTTGGGTTCTATACCCCAAAGAACTGAAAACAGGGTCTTAAAGGCGTATCTGTACTTCCGTATTTACAGCAGCATTATTCACAATAGCTAAAATGTGGAAGCAACCCTAGTGCTCATCAACAGACAAATGGAGAAGCAAACGTGGTATGTACATAAGATCGAGGGTTATTCAGTTAGAGAAAAGGAATGACGTTCTGACACTTGCTACAATATAGATGAACCTTTAAGACATTACGCATAAGAGAATATCATAGAGACAGAGCAGAATGGTGGTTGCTCGGGACAAGAAAGAAGGAATAGAGGGTTATTACTCAATGGGCACAGAGCTTCAGTTTTATAAGATTCTAAAAGACCTACAGGAACAGATGGTGATGGTTGCACATTATGAATGTATTACCACCACCAAACTGTACCCTTAAAATAATTAAAATGGTAAATTTTCTATGCCACAAGAAAAAAAACTGGGAAAAAATTGTTCCTTAAAGAATGAACCCATCAAACTACATGGCTGGAAAGATATACCATGATAATACTGATCAAAAGAAAGCAGGGGCCTATCTTACTTTCAGACAGAGCCGACTTCAAAGAAAAGCTATCAAGGATAAAGAGAGGCTTTCATAATGAAGAAAGTGTCAACTCTCCAAGAAGATATAATAATCCTTAACAGATATGTGCTTCTCCTCTGCTCAGCAGGGCACCTGCTTCCCCTTCTCTCTCTGCCTACTTGTGATCTCTGTCTGTCAAATAAATAAATAAAATCTTAAAAAAAAAAAAAGAAGAAGAAGAAGAAGAAATACAAAATCTATGTCTACATCTATCAAGGAACATGAGTCAATAGTTGTTAATCTTGGGGCATCTGCGTGGCTCAGTTAGTTAAGCCTTTGGCTTGGGTCATGATTCCAATGTCCTGGGATCAAGACCGATGTCAGCAGTGGAGAGTGTGCTTCTCCCTCTCCCTCTGCCTGCCGTTCTGCCTGCTTGTGCTGTCAAATAAATAAATAAATAGTATCTTTAAAAATAAATAAATAGGGGGGTGCCTGGGTGGCTCAGTGAGTTAAGCCCCTGCCTTCAGCTCAGGTCATGATCTCAGGGTCCCGGGATTGAGCCCCGCATCGGGATCTCTGCTCAGCAGGGAGCCTGCTTCCCTTCCTCTCTCTCTCTGCCTGCCTCTTTGCCTGCATGTGATCTCTGTCCAATAAATAAATAAAATCTTTAAAAATAAACAAACAAATAAAATAATTAATAATCTTCCAAAACAGAAAGCACCAGGCTTAGATTGGTTCATTGGTAAAAATCCTACCGAACACTTAAGGAAGAAATTATAATACCTCTCTACAATCTCCTCTAGAAGACAGACACAAAAGGGAACAGTTCCTGTTTCATTCTATGTGGCCATCCTTACCCTAATACCAAAATAAGAGAGACATCCCAAGAAAAGAAAACTACAGACCAGTATCTTCCATCAACAGAGAAGCAAAAATCCTCAACAAAATCTTAGCAAAATGAAACCAATAACACATAAAATTATACATCACAACCAAGCCACCCAGGTACCCCCTATATGTCTGTTACTTTACCACTACCGAGGCGCCCTATGAATTTACTTTAAACAGAGAGAAAGCACGCTTATGTGGGGGGGGAGGGGCAGAGGAAAACAATCTTCAAGCAGACTCCCCGCCGAGCACTGAACCCGAGAGGGGGCTCGATCCCACAACCCCCAAGATCATGACCCGAGCCAAAACCAAGAGTCAGATACTCAACCCACCGAGCCACCCAAGCACCCCAGAATAGCATTTCAGGTTAATTACTCAGGAGGACAGAAGTAATCTGGGGGACGAAGAAGCGAGCAGCTCTTCCAACAGTCCAGGGAAGAGAAAATTAAGCTCTGAAAAGGGAGAAAGAATTCAGTAGGAAGAACAGGTTTAAGAACTGTTGCCATCTGAAAAGTAGTAAAACGGAGATGCACACGTGTTAATGTAAGGGAGCAAAGGCTTCAGGATGAATGCCATTCCAGGGCTTCCTTTACCTGTGCCCCGCAGATGGCCCACCACCCGACAGGGGATGGGCAGGCGAGATTAGATGGGAAATGGGGGAGGCTGCAAACCATCACTTTAACTTCGGAACGTGGAAAACAGAGGAGACTTTGGCCACCGGCGCGGAGAAGGGCACGTGAGGGGAGAGCCCAGGCTAACACTTGGTACCACCACCACAGCGGGCAGGAAACAGAAAGGACTGGCGGAGTAACAGGAGGAGGGAGCAAAGGATGGGAATTTGAGGAAAAGCCGTGAGAATGGGTCGAAGAGGAGGAGATGCCATGAGAGAGACAAAGAAACCAGAGCAGGGAAAAAGCCAGAAGAACATGCCACAAAATGCCATAGAAAGAGGCCTTTCTAGAAGGTCAAAGTGGGTTAACTGCCACATGCTGCCGAATGTTCTAGTACAGTAAGGTCTGGAAAACACCCGCTGGCATCCACGGCAGAGACATGACTGCTAAGTTTTATCAGGACATATTTAGGCAAGTAATGCAGAAGAAGTGAGGATACCCCCAGTGCACTGAAATGCAAACGGGTAGGCAGATCCTTGTACTTGAACGCTCACAGCAACACTATTCTCAAGGGCCAAAAGATGGAAACAACCCGAAGTGTCCATTAACACACGAATGGATGAGAAGGTGATACATCCGTAAAACGAAAGATTACGCAGACACCGCAAGGAAGGAAGTTCTGATACACGCTACGACAGGGATGAACCCTGAAAATGTTACATGAAGTGAAAGAAGCAAGACACAAAAGGACAGAGACTGTGTGATTCCATGTATATAAAATACCCAGAATAGAGAAATTCCGAGAGACAGGAAGATTTGGTTACCGGGGCTGGGAGGACCGCGAGTTACTTACTGGCCAAGGATTACAGAGATTTGTCTGGGCAGCCAAGAAAGTTACAAAAATAGGAGTAACGGTTGCACAACACTGTGAAAGTAATTCACGCCACTGAGCTGTACACTTCCGGTCAAACGGTTAAAATGATGAATTTTGTTATATATACTTTATCAAAATGAAAGAAACGTGACCTAAGAGTGCACAAGCATTTGCCAAAAACGGAGTTGGACCCATCTGCCATCCAACTGTTTGAGGAGCTCAGAAGAAGCCATCCCTTTCTTTCGTGCCTCCAGAGAGCCTGAGGGTTTTGTCCCTAGATCAGAGCGGACGTTCAGGAAGCTCTCCGGAGTCCAGCAGCACTTTGGTCCCTAATAAAACCTGAGGTCTGACCTCTACCTCCAGTGAAGAATGATTATAGGCACACAGGGGTGACCAGAAGGCTCTTCACCACCTGAAGAACTTCAAAGACGTTTTTTCCCAGACTCCAGGGTCACTAAGTCTTTCGTCCCAGGAGTAACTGGCCGGTTCCTCTCTGTGGTCACTGAAAATCCTATGTAGATCAGGAAGCTCAAAGACAAACGTGAGGCTCACCTGTGACGATGGAACAGTCACATGACTCACAGCCACCACCACAGGTTACAAAGGGACCACTCACTCTTTATTTACCCAGAAGCAGCTTTTTATCTATTCTGACTTTTCTACTTTATGAACACACTTACAAAAACCACAAAATCTGCTGGAAAATGAAATATGCAATAAAGAAAAGAAACCACTCACCTGGGATTTGTTCATTTTCTGCTGTTCTGGGTAGAATGCCAAACGCTGGGAAGGCACCTGTAAGAGGAGGAAAGCCCGCCAGGGTAATGAGAGCCGGCCGGCCCCGTAGCTCCCCGGTTCTACACACCAGCTGGCCAACCTCTGATCCTGGAAAAGAGAGGGAAGGTAACATCCGTCCCCCTTTGACTCCTTAAACCTGCAGTTTCCTACTGCTTTAACTATGTCCCCCTCCCACTAACACAGAAACGTTTAAAATAAAACTTATTATTGGAGGATTTTTGCGAGTGTGCGTGTGCACGTGTGGGGGCGAGCAGAGGCAGAGGGCCAAGCAGACTCCATGCTGTGTGCAGAGCCTGACGAGGGGCTCTATCCCATGACCCCAAGATCATGACCTGAGCAGAAATCAAGAGTCAGATGCCCAACAAACTGAGCCACCCAGGTGCCCCTTAAAACAGAACTATTTAAGCAAATGCTGGCATGTCAAAATATGAAATACAATGTCTTCATTTAAACTGATCTTGTAGGGCGCCTGAGTGGCTCAGCTGGTTGAACTACCGACTCGAGTTTGGCTGGGATCCTGATCACGGGCTCCATGAAGAGTGTGGAGACTGCTTGGGATTCTCTTTCTCTCCCTCTGCCCCTCCCCCCACCACTTTCGCACCAATGCTCTTTCTAAATAAATGTAAAATCAGGGACACCTGGGTGGCTCATTTGGTTAAGCATCTGCCTTCAGCTCAGGTCAGGATCCCAGGGAGCCAACTTCTTCCTCTGCCTGACCCTCCCTCTCTCTCTGGCTCTCGCTCTCTCACTCTATCTCTGGCAAATAACCCAAAAAAGTAAATAAATAACAAATAAGTAAATTTTAAAAACAACAACAAAAAAGTGATGTTACAGGGGAAAGCAAACCCTAAAGGCTATTTCGTGTATCTGATTTACTAACAATAACATTCACTCCAAGTCCAAGAATCCTCAAAGCTTTGGGAAAAGGGATACATACCTTAAATGTAAATCTTTGAAGAAACTGTTTCTTCTAATTCGATTGGTGTTTCTCAAAAGCATCTTTTTTTTTTTTTTAAAGATTTTATTTACTTACTTGACAGAAATCACAAGCAGGCAGATAGGCAGGCAGAGAGAGAGGGGGAAGCAGGTTCCCCGCTGAGCAGAGAGCCCCATGCAGGGCTCCACCCCAAGACCCTGGGATCATGACCCCAGCCAAAGGCAGAGGCCTCAACCCACTGAGCCACCCAGAGGACACCTCAAAAGCATCTTTTAAGAGGAAACTTATCTTGATGTGATTGTGTGGACAGGACTGAGCCAGGAGTCAGGGACTCTGGCTTCTATTCACCTTTTTATGGATCCTAGACAAGTCATTTTTCCTTTCAGGTTCTTTTTCCCTCTTGCACCAAATGAGACAAAACAGAAAACCCCGGCAAACCCTCCCTGAACTACTACTCCTGACCCTGTAAGATCAAGATCTGCTGTGGAAAGACCCTGGAAGACCCAAGTACACATCTCCAGATGCCTGACCTGGTGACAGGTCACGGTTAGAAAGCGGCCCACCTTCCAGAAAGAATCAGTGGAGAGTGAAGGGAGGGAAGAGTGCTCTTGACGGTAGAGCTAAAAACAAAAGCTTCCCAGCTGTGGAGCCAACTAGGTGACATTTCTCAGAGAGTCCGTCCCCTGCCACCACTTGGCCCCAGCTCCCTTCTCCTGAAGGTGGTGAAATCACTCGGGGCCCCCTATGCTCTTTTTCTGCCTTTCTTCTGCCTCTGGTCCGAAGCTCTGCACAGGGCTCCTCCCGGTGAGATTCCTGCTCCCGGAGCCCGCCCCTTCCTGCCTCAGTAGACCTGCTCTGCTCCGGGAGAACCTAAGGAAGAAACTCCCTCCAGCAGAAGCTTCATCAGAGGCCCCAGACCCGTCTCCCCGAGAACACACGGCCCCTCTCAGGGAACGCAAAGCAGGGGACCGAGGAAAAAGGCGGGCTGGCCGCGGAGAAGCGCTCTCAGGCCCTGGACAGCGCAGATGCGGGGGCGGGGGGCCGCCCGGGGGTGGGGCACACCGCGGGGAGGCCCCGCTGCTCCCGCGCGCCCCCCAATCTGCACCGACCCAGGGAGTCCCACCGCCCAGGCGAGCCGGGCAACACATTCCGGTCACCGATGTACGGCATGCAGGGGGCGGCACCCGGTCCCAGTCCTACCTCGGCGACCCCCGGCCGGTGGCAGCCGGCGCTCAGTCCTCGCGGCCGCGCACGGGCCCCTTCGGCACCTACGAGGACGGAGACCCCGCGGGGGGCGCTGCCAGCCCCCAAAACGCGGCCCTTCCTGCGCGTTCGCCCGGAGGCCCCAGGGGCGCCCCCATTCTGGGTGGACGCGGGCCCCACCGGGGGGAGGGAGTAGGCGACCTGAGCGGGCCGGGGTCTGCCGCCCCCCGTCCCCACGCTCCGCGCTGCAGCCTCGGACGGCCGGCGCGGACCAGGGCCAGAACCTGCGCGACCCGCCGCCCGCCTCCCGCGTCCGCCACCTCGCAGGTGCCGGGTAGGCCCGAGACCCCCAGATAGCGCCGCGGCGGAAAGACGCGCGCCTGCGCACTGAGCCCTTCGCCAGCCTGGCCGCGCGCGCGCCGCGAGCCCCGCGGGAGGCTCCGCCCACGTGCGGGGCGGGACCTGCGCGGACACGCCCCTCCCCAATTTCACCGCGACTCCCACCCCACCTCGCCCCCATATACTCCACCCCGCCCCCAGGTCACCCCACCGCCACCCCTTCAGGCGCCCACATCACCCCGCGTCCCGCTCGTGTTCCCAAACCCAGATCCAAGGCCTCTCCTGCCAGGCGGTGAGGGGGGGCCTCTTCAAAGATGCCCCACGAGGCAGATTCCGGAGCACAGATGAAAAGTTTGAGCCAAATTAGGTCTTGCGATCCATTGATTGCCCAGCCAGGCAATTTTTAAAAGATGTGAATGAAAACGAAATAAAGGGGGGGAATGACAAACATTTCAGATAAAATACAGAAAAATCGAAGTTAAGTCAAAACGCATAGAAACGAGAAGAAAAAAGGGGTTCGCACCTTCTCCCAGAGGTGACCGTACGGAGCCGTTAGGTGCGCATCCTTCCGACAGTTTTACCATAAAAAGGATCATGAGAGGCCAGAGCACAGGCCGAGGACACTGTCACTCTGTTCCAAATGGTGAGGGGCCTTTGGGATTGGTAGGAGACTGGAGTTTGCCATACATTGCCAGCTCAACCCGGGACCACGCTCAAACACAAGGGTAAACACGAGCCCACGCATCAGAGTAGTTTTACCTGGGTTCACGATTTTAAAGTCTAAAAGCAAATTCTTCCTTTCTTTTTTAAAAGATTTTATTTATTTATTTGTGAGAGAGAGAGCACAAGCAAGGGGGAGCAGCAGGCAGAGGGAGAAGCAAGGAGCCCCATGCGAGACTTGATCAAGAGATTCTGGGATCACGACCTGAGCCAAAAGCAGCCAGAAGGCAGACATTTAACCGACTGAGCACCCCAGGCATCCCTAAAACCAATTTTTTTTTTAAGATTTTATTTGTTTATTTGACCGACAAAGATCACAAGTAGGGAGAGAGGCAGGTAGAGAGAGAGGAGGAAGCGGACTCCCGGCTGAGCAGAGAGCCCCATGCGAGCCTCTATCCCAGGACACTGAGACCATGACCTGAGACGGAGGCAGAGGCTTAACCCCCTGAGCCACCCAGGTGCCCCTCTAAAATCAAATTCTTAAAGCATAAGTGAATTTTAGAACATACAATCCATGGATGGGAAACACAGGACAGCAGGCTAAGAAACCATTAAGCTGAAATTGGACTGGTTATGTTAGAAAGTCACACATTTCAGTTTCAGACTAAAAATTGGAACAAAGCTTAAAGACAAACTAGGAAAAGATCTTTATAACTTTCATGAGAAACAAAATCTTTATAATCTTTTTTTAAAAAGATTTTATTTATTCACTCGACAGAGATCACAAGTAGGCAGAGAAGCAGGCACAGAGAGAGGAGGAGGAAGCAGGCTCCCTGAAGAGCAGAGAGCCCGATGTGGGTGGGGCTCGACCCCAGGACCCTGGGATCATGACCTGAGCTGAAGGCAGACACTTTAATCCAGGCGCCCCAAGGCTTTATAATCTTAATATACTAAGAGCTCTTATGAATCTTTGAAAAGATCAGCATTACTATTGTCACTCTAACACATGAAAAGGGAACTGGCAAGATGTAAGTGGATGATAAATATATGTAAAAAGTCCCTCGTGACAAATAACAGATGTGTAATGTTTAAGGTATTTTTGTCTTCCTTTCTTTTTTTAAGATTTATTTATTTATTTGAGAGAGAGAGACGGAAGAGAGAGGGGGAGGGTCCCTCTGCTTCTCCCTCGCCCTCTGCCTGCCCCTCCCCTGCTTGTGCGCGCGCTCTCTCGCTCTCTCTCTCTCTCTCTCTCTCTCTCTCAAATAAACCAATAAATCTTAAAACACAGAAAGAAAGGAAGATACCACCTTGCTGTATAGGCATAGAGCTGGCTCTATGACATCATGTTTGTGGAAATATGACTGTAGATAAAAACATGTTTGTGTGTATTTGCACAAGTATGTTCTTAGAATGTGTCTGAGAGGCAGCTCTGCAGAGGGGCGGAGCTGGAGGTCTGGAGTCTGAGTGTGCCTGGGCTCAAATCCCAAGTCTCCAGCTTATCAGCCGTTTGGACCTTAAGGTGGCTCTCTGTGGCTCACAAGGTGCTGTTCAAGACACTGGTGGCTTTTAGGTGTTTTTAAGGAACATGAATGGGAATTGTATCTTGTGTGTGTGCAATTACATGCCCTGGGGTGGGTGGGGGACCTCAGTTCCTTTGAGATAAGGAAGGTTATAGATAAACCAAAGAATAAGAAAGTGATAACTTGGGGCACCTGGGTGGCTCAGTGGGTTGAAGCCTCTGGCTTCTGCTCAGGTCATGATCTCAGGGTCCTAGGATCGAGCCCTGCATCGGGCTCTCTGCTCAATGGGGAGTCTGCTTCCTCTTCTCTCTCTGCCTGCCTCTCTGCCTGCTTGTGATCTCTCTCCCTGTCAAATAAATAAAATTTAAAAAAAAAGAAAGTGATAACTTTTTAATGTTATGTGTACGTCCTCCCAAAATTCACAGGTTGAATGCCCAACCCCAATGATGGTATTTGGAGGTAGGGGCTTTGGGAAGTGATCAGGCTGTGAGGGCAGAGCCCTCCCGAATGGGATTCCTACCCCTCTATGAAGAGGTCAGAGAGCTAGTTCATGACGTGAGGAGAAGTCAGTATGCAACCCAAAAAGAGGGCTCTCTCCAGAATCCAGCCATGCTGGCACAGCCTCCAGAACTGGGAGAAATAAATATTTGATGTTTAAGCCATCCGGTCTCCAGTCATTTGTTACAACAGCCTGAGCTGACACAGACCACATGAGACTCCATCCTTTCCACAGCAACCTTTCAGGCCATGTGCTCCAGATGCTACAGCTTCAAAACCTCTTGATCAGTCTGCCTGGTCTGAGTGATTGAGTAGGGCACCAGCTCCCCCGCCCACCCACACACACCATAAGTATTATCAAGAACAGAAATGAAGACCTATCGTGTGGAGCTATGCACCATCTGGGGCCAGTCACTTGTCACCACAGCAAAGCCTACAACACTGTCCCAAGCTCTTCCCACGCATAACTCACAGCAACCCTACCAGGCAGGGTTCTAAGCTGTGCAGTCCTCCATATGCGGAAAAACTGAGGCTTTTGGAGGTTAAGCCACCCACAGAGGTCATAAAGCCAGCCACGCTGGAGTTAAGATCTGAACCATGGCCATTTCCCCAGACTTCGATCCTAAGCCTAAGGCCAGATTAGCACTACTCACAAAACTATTTGTTCAGTCGTGCTGCCAGCAAACCTTCCAGGAGAGCCATCCCAGAGGCCATGGGGAAAGAAAACCATTGAGAATGGAGAGGCCAACTGAGGCCAGGAAACAGCCCATCTGTCCGGGTGTCTTCTTCCTTCCCTCCTCTTCCACCTAAAACATGGGAACAGAAACTGTTTGGGATAGTTGCATTTATACCTCACCCCCCTCTCATCTTTCAGGAGGAGAGAAAAATGTGGATAGCTCTTAAGGGCCCCCTCTCTCTCCTCCTTGGTGACCACAGCGTCCTGATAAAGCTCCTTGTCCACACACACTGAATTAGCCAGATCTCTGGCCCAAAGGTTCTGTATCCATGAGGGATGCCAACCCTGCTTCCCGGGTGAGTCTTGAGGAGCCTGGAAAGGGCAGAAATGCAAACCCAGAAGGAAAGCATCCCGCCTCCCAGGGGCTGAGTAGTGAGGGCAAAGAGGAAGGAAAACAAGATGGCGGCTGGGAGGAGGCAGGAAGAACTTCACAGACTCAGCCAATCCCAATCCATCCTGCCAAGGTCCCTTTGCAGAAACCGTCTTAACCTGCAGAAGTGTTCTGTGGGGTTGCAGAAATTGATTTAAGGAATTCGTCGTAGGAAATGTAAGTTCTCAATGATTAATGGGAAGCAGTAATATCTTCTGCACCAGAGAGACTCTTGGTTCTTTCTCTCCCACACACTTGTTTTCCTGGGGATTCCCAGGATTCTCCAAAGGATTTAAACTGTCGCAAAGTAAGAATTTTTAGGAAATCTAGAAGTTATCATGCAAGCATCAGGATTCAACAACTGAAATTAGAATTGGTTTGGCTCTCAGTTGGATTTTTTTTTTTTACTATTTGCATTTTTTAAGATAAAATTTTATTTTTAGAAAGAAAAGAAAGCAACAAATTTTGCCATTAATTTCAAGGCATTTGATTCCTGTACTATTTTCCTACCCACGTAGAAGGTAACATTTCCTGCTTACTGGGAAATGAATGGCTTTCTTCAAACTCTCTTCTGAGCCATTGTGTTTGTAACAACTGCAAGAAACAATGCTTTCTGAGAACTTACCACTAACCAGCCAGGATCTGTTTTAATGGTTTCCACTCATCTGATTCTCAGGACAAAGCTGAGAGGTAGCCCTTATGTTGAGGTAACAGAGGTACAGTTTTATTCAGAGTCATAAGTGACACCGAGTGAAAGGAACATGTATGGAGTTTATAATTTGATAAGTTTTGGTGCATGTATATACTCATAACTCCATCACCACAGTCAAGATAATGAATGTATTATACCCCCAAAAGTAATCTCTGCCTCCCACTTCTCCCTGCCCTCCCCCACTAAGTAATTCCCAGGCAATCACTGATATGCTTTCTGTCACTATAGATGAATTTGCTTTTTCTAGAATCTTAGAGTTTTACATAAAGCGGGATTATATATTCCTTTTCAAATGATTTCTGCAAGCCAACATAAATATTTTGAGGATCATCAATGTTGTTGAGTGTATCAATACTGTCTTCTTTGTCATTACCAAGAAGCCCACTGTATGAACAAACCATTGTGTTTACCTATTCACCTGTTACTGGATGGTAGGGTAGATTCCGGCTCCTTTCTCTTAGGTAGATACCTAGGCGTTGAAGATTTGAGTCGTATAGTACAGATATGTTTAACATTTTAAGAAACTGCCAAACTGGCTGATCATTTTCCACTCCCACCATCAATAAATGAGAGTTAAAGCAGCTTCCTATGTTTGCCAGGCACTTGGTATGGTTAGTCTGTCTAGTTACATAAAATGTTTTTCTTTTTTTTTTTTAAGATTTTATTTATTTTACAGACAGAGATCATAAGTAAGCAGAGAGGCAGACAGAGAGAGAGGAGAAAGCAGGCTCCCCGCAGAGCAGAGAGCCTGATGTGGGGCTCGATGTGGAGTTTTACTGCACCAGTAACATTTATTTCTAACAATATTAAAATTCTGAAGCAATATAGAAAAGCATCAAGTCTGGGTATGGATAAAAAGTTCACGGTCGTTCGTTGTAGTATATTCTCTGTCAAGGTTTTAAAAAATTGTTTAGATAAGACAATGGTTTTCTGTTTTACCCATCAGGTTGCCAGAGATCTAGAGGTTTGATAACACATACTGCTGGCAAGCCCGTTGGGAGACACAGGGGCCGGTGTTGTTGATGAGAATGTATGATGTTATAATTACTTTAGCAAAACTCAAAATCAATGTGCCCTTTGACCGGACAGTTCCATTCCGGGAATTTATTGGACAAATCGTATTAACAGATGTGTGCAAAGGGCATATATGCCTTCTAGCATTGGTTGTCATAGCAAAAGACAGGGAGCAACTAACATGTGCATTCCTGTGCATTCCAGGGGAGCTGATGAAGAAGTAGCAACGTTCATACAATGCAACTATGTAGCTTTAAAATGAAGAGGTAGATTCCATTGTGCTAATATGAAACTAACTTCGGGTTATAAGGTAAAGAGGATAAAAGCATTGTGTTTGGTATTCCAGTATTTGTTTAAAAAGAAAGGTAGGAGTCTATGTGCATTTGAATATGCATAGAGTTTCTCTGGGACCCAAGAGGTTAATAACAGCAGGTGCCTTTCTGGAAGGGAATGGCAGGTGGGTGGAACCAGGGAGTAGGTATGAGAAAGAGACTCAGCCTTTTATTTTCACCCTAAACTAAAAAGCCTTCTAATATATTTGAATTTGTATAATGTGTATTAATTTTTCAAACAGATAAAAACATTTGTATCAATGGTATTTTAATGTCCCTGTCACTTTTTGTCTTGCCTCTTCTCAGAAGTCTCTAAAAAGGTAGTGTGGGTTTGTTTCTTTGGGGCTGAGGACGTCTAGGGCACAATGGAAGATTGAGGTAGGCAGAGAGGTTCCCCAACTCATAGCGAGTTGTCACTAGTTGGGGACTGCTCCAGACCTGATGTCCTTAGGTCTGACGTCGTCACCTGTCCCCCTCCACGTCCCCCCATCCCAAGCATGTTTATTGCACGGATTCTTTTTATAGCACTGCGCTGGTCAGAGAAAGAGAATCAAACAGACTGTTCCTACCTTGTACTGGCCCACAGAGGAGACAGCCATTAAACCAGTAACACACACAACACTGCAATTTGTGCTAAGAGCTAAGAAGGCGAGAATCACGCATTGCCAGAAGACGGGGGAACAGGGCGATCTAAATTAAATGAGGGGAGCAGAAGACCTGACAAACACATTTACGCTGGAACCTGAGCGATGCTTTGCCGGTTAGGACTCTTTCTGGTTCAAGTACAGAAATCCAGCTCAAATGAGCCATAGGCAAAAATGGAAAATTATTGTTTTAACTCAACTAGAATGGGGCCTGGGGGGAGGGGGAATCAGCAGAGACTACTTCATGGAGGGATGGAGATGTTTGGGAACACTGTAACTGTACCTCATGCCACTCCACTGTGCTCTTCAAAATGGTTAGTTTTAGGGGCGCCTGGGTGGCGTAGTGGGTTAAGCCACTGCCTTCGGCTCAGGTCGTGATCTCAGGGTCCTGGGATCGAGTCCCGCATCGGGCCCTCTGCTCGGCGGGGAGTCTGCTTCCTCCTCTCTCTCTCTGCCTACCTCTCTGCCTACTTGTGATCCCTCTCTGTCAAATAAATAAATAAAATCTTCAAAAAAAAAATGGTTAGTTTTATGCCATGTACATTTCGTCTGAAGAAAAATAAGAAAAATAATCTGCCTGGGATTCTACAGAAGAGGGATCCAGAGCGTTAGGAACGGCCCCTAGGTGAAGCAGTTAATAATGTCCAGTGTGAGGACACGTGTTCTGACCCCTCCTGCTTACGGTTCCTTAATGCTCTGATGACACTTCTAGAAGATACCCTAAGTCAGATTCGGGAATGGCGCACCCACAGTCTCTCATCACAATGAGATGATTCACAAAAACAGACCAGAGCCACCTGGTTGCCACCTTCTGTGCGTGGAAATCACGGTGTCTGCTGGCCTCGGACAGGTAGTTGTGTCTGGGAGCTGTGCCTGGCTGACATGGCCACATCAGGACCCGGCAGTGACACCCCCCAAATCCTGGTGTCAACGGGGTTCCCTCTTTATTTATTTATTTATTTAAATAAATTTTGTTTTGTTTTATTTAATTATTTGGCAGAGAGAGACACAGCGAGAGAGGGCACACAAGCAGGGGGAGTGGGAGGGGGAGAAGCAGACTCCCCGCCAAGCAGGGAGCCCGATGGGAGGCCCGATCCCAGGACCCCGGGACCATGACCTGAGCTGAAGGCAGATGCCCAACGACTGAGCCACCCAGGCGCCCCAAAAGGGGTTCCCTCTTGATGACAAGGGGGAAGGAGCTGGTGAGTGGGTACGCATGCCCATTTTCATTTCTTTCTAAGAGTGCCTGCTGCGGAGCTAACTACTGCCTTTCCCAACCTTCCCTGCTGCTGAGTTCTGGACTCAAATCGGGCCCTTCCACTGAGAGGCACTTGTACAAGGTTTGGCAGTCGGAGGAAAGGAGCGGGCCTCTTCCTAATGCTCTGGGTGTTGTGCTAGAAAAAACATTGTTTGTTTGTTTGTTTTGCAGGCCGTCCAATGCTCAGCCACAAGCTCCATGAATGACAAGAGGATATTTCCTCTTGACCTCTACCCATCACATCTGCATTCCAGGTACAAGAAAAGAAAGATCAAAGGGCAAAAAGGTATAACCCTCCACACCCCCCCCCCCAAGCAAGATCATATTGTTGTCACCTATCCTACATGTTGCTATCACTGCCTGGGAAGAAATCCTAAAGGGAAGAGGACATGAGAATCAACATCTTGGCATAGTGATTCAGGAAGGCACAGGAGGTCCTAGAGTTGTTCTCAGCTGACTTGCACTTGGCCCAGACCCTCTAAGAGTGGGCTGATCGTTTGGAACGGAGGTCCCTGAAGAACACTACAGCTGGGCCTGTGTACATCGGATGTTGGAAAGGGCTACGCTTGGGATAGGAGCTGGGAGTCGTGCCAAAAGCCCGAAAAGCTGTGAACCAAGATCAAAGAAAGGAGCTTTCCCAGGATTTGCACGACAGAGCCTGAATAGCCCTGGAAAGGCGTGATGCCTGCCAAGACCCGAGCCTATCCCTGTGTTTTCTTCTGCATCCACACTGATAGTGAGTAGAAATGAGCCGCAGCTTACCTCATCAAGGGGAGGGATTTCCAGCCAGAGATTTCTCTATTTATCAGTTACTACAGGGTACAGTGGATGTTACCCATGGTTTTTGACTCTCCAGGGAGGAATCCTCTACGTGGGTCTTAGTGGGAGGCAGTGCCTATGTCCCACAACAGGTGCCAAAGGGGTAAGGTATTCTTAACCCCCTGGCCGCTGGGAAATGTGCCCCTGACCCAAGCCCAGCCAATCACATGCTTCTACCTGGGACTTTGAATTTCCAGGGAATGATTCGAAGACGGAGCGTCTATTGGGAAATTGCTTCTGATAGCAACGGCAGAAGTTGGTCATCCTAACTGGAAAGTTCCTGGGGGCAGGACCTTGGTTGTGTCTCCCGTGCCCAGCCCACCTTGATCATGCTCTTGGGGAACGCAGGTTCTTGTTGCTTTTCTGCTCAGCCATTCTCAGCGTCCTTGAAGTGACTTCTTTGTCTCAAGATGGCAGGTGACCTCTACCCATCACATCTGCATTCCAGGTACAAGAAAAGAAAGATCAAAGGGCAAAAAGGTATAACCCTCCACACACACCCCCCAAACCAGATCAGGCCCTTTTAAAGAACTTCCCTGGAAGTCCCACGTAATTATCTTTTCCTTACATTTAATTGGCCATTTCTATCTACAGAGATATCTATGTACATAGATATCTATGTATAGATAGGTATGTACATATCACTGGGGCACTTTGGCAACCCCAGCAGTACAGAGATTTTCTTAGAGCAAAAGAAGGGCAGAATGGATACATAATCGACAACTCAGGAGGGTAAAGGGAACAAAGTTAAGGGGAAATGATAAAAGTGGTACAATCTGGGCAAGACAGAGCGTCAAGTTTGCATCCAACCTGCTCCTTGTTCTGATCACATAGCAATGAAAGATAAAATTTGTCCATATATAATTAAAAAGACAGAGCCAGGATCGAAAAGCGAAGTAAACATTTCTCTGGATCAAAAATTAGCAGAAGCCATGTGAGTGGCAAGAGAAAAGGTCTCGTGGGCTCTAGATTTGGAAGTGAGCAGGAAATGCTTGGGGCTCAGCTTTTGGGGGGAAGGACACTCTAAAAGCGTCTGGCAAGAAAAGGACCCAAGGCAAGTTCACTGGGTGAAACAGAGCTGGGAACACGGGCTGCCCGCCTGCTGCGGGGGACTGCGGGTTGCAGGGAGCTGAGGACTAGGGAGGTGGGCGAAGGGGACTGAGAGCCGGCTTCCTGGCCAGGAGTCCAGCCCAGCCGCGTGCCGCCTCCTTCCCTGGCTCTCAGCGCGCCCGGTATCCTCCTGGAAGAGCGATCTCAGAGCACTGTCAGCACATGTCTCAGTTACCATGGAGGTAAGCCGCAACTGCTGGACTTCTGGACGGGGGAGAGAGAGAATGAAACCCAACCACGACCCAAGCAAGGAACCAAATAAAAACCCTCCTACTCGAAATGAGCCTGTCTGCAAAGTAAGCTTCCAAAAGATGAAGAGCTCGAATGCCAAGAAGAAGAGTCAACAAAGTTTACCAAAGCGTGATACAAATTAAGCTTACGGAGCAACATGGTAAGAACCTAAATTAAGTGTGTTCGGGCTGGTCAGATAGAACTGAAGACATAACTTCCAAATTGAAAAAAAAAAAAATACAAAGTAAAAAACTGCATAGAGCCTCACAGTGGCTGCCGTGGCTGCCGGTTGGGGAACCGCATTCAGTCTTTGTCTCAAGGTGGAAACAGGATCCTGGTTCCTCCCTGACCCGGTTCTTGTCTGAAGAGCGTTTACTTCATGGCCCTGAGAGGTGCCACGCTGGCTTTCCCCGCCGAGGTCCCTTTGACCTTCAGGCCCGCCTTTCACCATAGCTCTGCTCTTCCATGCGCAACTTCTCGGGGATATTTTTGACTCTACTGGTTTCCCCAGTTCCGCGGAGACCTAATTCCTGAAGCTCTCTGTTCTCGCGCTGCAGCAGGACTGCTGTGTCGCTGTTGTCCCAGACAGCTCCTCCTCCCGGACTGGCTCCACGCTTCCCTACATCCCAAATCTTCCTCTTTCTTGGTCGATTCTTTCCTTGTGTGACATGCCTCCTATGAATGACTAAAGGATGGTAAATTTTCTGAAATTCTCGTAAATCGAAAAATATCACTTGTCTTTGCAACCAGAATAGCTTGGCTGGAGATAGAATTCTAGCTGGAAAATGTATTTTTTCCTTAGGGGGATAAAAATCAACCTGATAACACTGAGCACCCCGGCACCAAATTATAGTCCCTGAATAACATTTCCCACTCAAGGAATCCCGGCTCCTTGGAGAGTTGGCCGGTTGCAGGTTTGGGGTCGGAAATTTTCAAGGTAAACCTGAGATGTCTTGTCTTCAGAAAATATGGAAGCTATGAACTTGAACTGGGTAAGCGTATATTATAGTCAGAACCCCAGAAATACCTTAGCCAAGGGTATGAGGTTTTGTTTTTTTTTAAATAACCTGTTTACATGTTTGAAAGAAATAGAACAATGCAAGCCATTCACCTCTGTAAAATTAAGAACAAAGCAAAGATTAAAACGATTGTTGGTGCCACCTGTTGGCGAAGCAGAGGACCACTCGTACTTTCTCACTGCGCTGGGGGAACACGTTGCTGGACTGGACTTAGCCTTTCCCAGGGGCAATTTAGCGGCACCCCAAATTTTACAAACACATGCCTTTTGGCCCAGCAACATCACCTCTAGGACTTTTCCTAAAAAGACAACTAAAAATCTACATAACTGCACGGAAATATGTACAAGAAGCTACTTTGCAGCATTGTTTCTAATTCTCAGGAACTGGAAACAACCAAATGCTCATTGTTGGGGGATAAGTTACACCGATTACTGGTACATCTGCAAATGAAATGCTATCACGGAGCGGTTAAAATGAGTGAGGTAGTTCTGTCCGGTAGGAAAGAATGTCCTAATGTATTGTTAAATGGGGGGGGGGGGGCAAGTTGCAAGGGGACATGTAAAGTATGTCCAGTGGTGAGACGCTTCCATTGCATGGAAGAAATGTACTCCCACAGCTCCTGCCCCACTCTGGTGCCCCGTGGCGGGATGTGGTGACTCTATAGGACGTAAGTGTGCACGTAACACATTTTGATGTACTGCTGGGATTTTTACAACTAGCATGTATTTTATAATCAGGAAAAAAATTAAATAATGAACAAGGATCATAAAGCTTTATTTAATAAATATCACCCCAAAATGTCAAAATACTTTATTCCATTCGTAGCCAATTAGAGAAAGAAAAAAGAAAAAGAGTTAGAAGGAGGTGTGTGAAGAGATCAAGTGAAAGGGTCAGGAGCGAGGAAGGAGGCTGGAGAAATGCAAGCAATAGAGAAATGGGAAAATAACAAAAGAAAGGGGAGGCCAGAGAGGGTTCTCAGAGCCTCAAGGCTCTGGAAGTACCACCTTGCACAAGTCACATCTCCTGGGGGCTTCCACTCCTTGGCAATGTTTGAAGATGCCTCCCAAATGGCCCCAGATTCCCCCAAATTGATACTCAGGGGAAATCAATCAGGGACTCCAGAAATTTGGAAGTCGTCTCAAAGCCAGGAAGGCTGTCTACTTTTTTTTTTTTTTTTTCCTATGACCATCAGGATTGGGTCGCCCCCTCCCCCACCCCCCAAATAAAAAGGAATTTGGCCGCACAACGATAAGCTCTATCAGGGGATAATTTACCTTTTCTGAGTAGACTTTAAGATCCTCAAGGCCATCAATTTGTAACTAGGTCTTAACATCCATCTGTCACTCAAAGTGTTTTTTTTTTTTTAACTGAAACATTGGGTTCTGCTCTGATGCCTCCAAATCACATCTGAAAGAGAATTTACTTCATAGTTCATATTTTCCAAATCCGTGGGCCAAGAATGGGAGGTCAGATCTCATTGTGGGGACCTCATGTGGTGAGAAGAATGGAGTCAAGAAATCAGTACAAAGGAAGGAGATTGGGGGGTAACAGGAGGCGCCCTGTGCCCTGGCACAGAGCAGAGGAGCCCAGACAAGCCTACGAAACATCGAGGCCTCTGAGGAAACGTCTGTGACTCAGCATGTGTCTGGACCCCCGGAAGGGGGACCTGGCCCCTCTCCTCTGACCTCAGAAAGGCTGGAGAAAACAACCCTAAGCACAGGAAGGTCCCAAGATAGGCGTGTTACAAAGTTTGTGGCAGTGTTGGGGGGCCCGCTGGGGACTCCCGGAAAGACTTGGTAGACACAGGCAGCAGGAGCCAAAGCTCATCTTGGGCTGACTCCTCACGGGCCATTTCTAGTCTCTGAAAGAACTAGGAACTCCTAAAAAGAAGTTTTTTTGTGTTTCTTTTTGTTTGCAGAGAAAAAAGGCCCAAGACCTTGCAGAGCCTCCCTGAGGGCACTAAGGAGCAGCACAGCATGGAATCCAGTCAGAAAGCTCATTTCTCCAGTCTTTATTAAAGCTAGGTCCTCCTGCTGATGGCTCCTGGCCAGGGCAGAAGCAGCTGGGGCCCAGGGCAGCACCAAAGGTACGAACTCTGAGAGGTGTGCAAGGCGGGGAGGAGCACAGAGCCACACCCCAGCCATGTGGGGCTACGCTGCCTTGAACTTGGCCCCTGAGGTTCCTGTCCCACAGGGAGAGGAAAGAAAGTGAGGACAGGGAAGGCATCACCCAGCACTGCTGACGCCTCCAGGGACCCCTGCCCTCCTCAGCACCCACACCACCCCACCACCGCACCCAGCCAGGCGAATTCTTACCGCCACCATCCACGCCACGCTCCCTTCCCACCCACTGACTACTGCGCCTCCTACCCCGCCCCCAGCCCCAGCAGTCTGGCTGCTGGCTCTCCCAAGGCCATGTCTACACTAAAACAGAAGGAACTAGGTCTAAAAGGGAATGCGGTTGCTTCAAAATCTGTTTTCTGGCCCCATTCACTGGCCCACAAGGCATTCAGGGAGGGAAGGATCTCATGTGAGCCATATTTCAGCTGCCTGCCCAGTGCCTCCCAATGGCCCAACCCAGAGGGCGGGGTGCCCGCCAGGCGCAGGATTTGCATAGCTGGGTGCCTGGCCTGTCATTGAGCCACAGGCTCAAGTCCACACCCCCGCAGGTGGACTTCCGCTGTACAGACTGCCCACCCTGTGACGTGGGATTCTAAACAGAAACACTGCTTGCTTCTAGTACAGAATAACAACAGAAGCAGCATTCAAGGGACCCATAGGCATCACAGGGCCCTAGCCCGGTAGGGATGTGAAAATTGATCCTGCTGCTAACCTGTCACTTTACAATTGGTCATTAAACCTAAATAAGCACTGGGCTTAGAGGACAGGGGCCCATGTGTCTGACTGCTCCAGGGGAGGTGGCGGCCCAGGAAGTTGAAGGCTGGGGCCATGGCCGTAGCAGCCAGCAAGGGGCCCCCAAGGATCTCTGAGTGTGCCACCTCCAGCTGCTTAGAGGTGAGAGTACCGAAGGACTCAAAGGGGGAGGCGGAGACCAAAACCGGCCGGGGCAGAATTAGTGCCTGGTGCTCAAGTGGGGTGAGAGTGAGTGACCCTCCCCCCAGAATAAGGCTTCAAACTCCCTCAGGACCCTGGAAAACCTGCAACCCCTCCGCCTGGGGCCACAAATTTGGTTTCTGGCTTTTTCTCCTCCTCCCAGATTCCTCAGGCCATACAAGAGATGGAAATAAATATCCACAGTAGACAGACTAAAAGCTTTCCCAGTCGCATCTCTGTCCCCCCTCGGTAGGGAGGAACATCGTCCTCCGGAAACCCAGAAGGCTTCCCCTAGCCCTGTGCAGTCCTTAAAACTTCCCGGACACATTCAAATGACCACAAGGTCCCTGAAGTCCCTCACTGAGGAATGGGAAGAAGTCGTCAACCAAACCCACTGGAGGAGCCCGATGCTCTGCCCTCGACCACCCCACCCTCCCCTCGACGCAAGGGCTCCCCCTCCCTCGCTGTACAACCCACTTACAGACTAGACTCATCGGCCGCCGGTCCCCCAGGCCACCCAAATCGGAATCCGAGTGAAATAAATAACCTCGCCTGCCATCCCTACCGCGTGGGATGCAGCAGTCTCGGTGGGGGTGGCCGCCCCCTGCCCTCGCCTCCTCCGCGCGTGGCTCTCCTCTCCCCACGCGCCCCCTGGACGGCCGGACGAGCTCAGCGGCCCGGTTTCCCGGAGCCGGGCAGGAGGGGCACCCGAGGTTGGGGCAGGGGATGCGGTGCACGGGGGGCTGAGGGGAAGGCACCGCACCAGGACTGGGATCCTCAGCACCCCGAGGCCAGAGGAGCAAGGGGGCCGGCGGACCGGCGGGCTGCGCCTCCGTCGGCCTCAGGCCATCACAGGATGCTCTCCTCGTAGGCGCCCGACGGCCCCGCGAAGGGGGCCGTGGGCTCAGAGCCGAAGCTCGTTCCGCCCGCGAACTCTAGCAGGGTGCTGCCGCGCTCCCCCGGCCCGCTGCCCGCGCCTGACGTCCCCTTGGCGGGGGCCTCGGTCTTGGACGCGGGGGCCGCCGGCGCGGAGCCCGGCGCGCCGGCCGCCCCGCGGTGCGTCTTCATGTGGGTGAGCAGGTGCGAGCTCTGCGAGAAGCGCCGGCCGCAGTTGGCGCAGGCGTAGGGCCGCTCGCCCGTGTGCGTGCGCTGGTGCGTGACGAGCACCGAACGCTGCGAGAAGCGCTTGCCACACTCGGGGCACGGGAAGGGCCGCTCGCCGGTGTGACCGCGCCGGTGCTTGGCCAGGTTGGAGCGCTGCGCGAAGCCGCGGCCGCAGTCCGAGCAGCGGAAGGGCTTCTCGCCGGTGTGCGTGCGCCGGTGCCGCTTGAAGTCCGAGCTGTGGCCGAAGCCCTTGCCGCAGTCGGGGCAGCGGTGCGGCTTCTCCTCGGCGTGCGCCCACTGGTGCCGCGTCAGCGCCGCGCTCTGGCCGAAGCGCCGGCCGCACTCCCCGCACGCGTAGGGCCGCTCACCCGTGTGCGCGCGCCCGTGCGCCGTCAGGTGCGCGCGCCGGCTGAAGCCCGCGCCGCACACGCCGCACACGAAGGGCTTCTCGCCCGTGTGGCCCCGCACGTGTGCCGCCAGGTGCGAGCCGCGGGCGAAGCGCGCGCCGCACTCGGGGCACGGGAAGGGCCGCTCGCCCGTGTGCGTGCGGCGGTGGCGCGCCAGGTGCGAGCCGTACACGAAGCTCTTGCCGCAGTCCGCGCAGCGGTGCGGCCGCTCGCCTGCGTGGTAGCGCTGGTGCTTGGCCAGCGCGGCGCGGCGCCCGAACGTCTTGCCGCAGTCGGAGCAGATCCACGGGCTCTCCTCCTCGGCCAGCGCGGCGGGCGCCGGCTCGCCCAGCAGTCCCCCGACGGCCGGCGCAAAGGCGCGAAGCCCGCCGCCGCCCCCGGCCCCTGGCCCGCCACCGCCGAAAGGGTCGCAGGCTAGCCCCGCGCCCTCCACCAGGGCGAGCCGGCCCCCCAAGGGGACCGGCAGGGGACGCCCATCGGCCGGTAGCCGCTCCCCGAAGTCCGGGAGGCCCAGGATCGGGAAGCTGTCCGGGTGCAGCCAGGACTTGGGGTGCACGGGAAAGTGGAAGCCAAGTGGGTGCGAGGAAGGGCCTTCGCCCTCCCCCAGGCCGTTGCCCAGCTCGAGGAACCGTCTGTCCGGCTCGGGGTCCTCCTTGCTCCCGGGGGTGGGCCCCACTGCCGCCGCCGCCGCCGCCGCCGCCGCCACCTCCTCTCTAGCCTCGACCTCGGCCTCTCCATCCACCTCGCCGGCCTCGGCCTCCTCAGGCCCCTCTGGCCCGGCCTCGGCCTCTTCGGGCCCTGGCACGGGCACCGTGTCGCAGGGCTCCCGCCGAGGGCCGTCTCCGCTGGGCTCTGTGCAACCGCCGCCGCGCCGGTGGCGCTGGAAGTCGGCGCGCAGGCGGAAGGCCTGGCCGCAGTCGGGGCAGCAGTGTGGCCGGTCGGCCGTGTGCACCGCCTGGTGCCGCGCGAGCGCCGAGCTCTGGCTGAAGCTGCGGCCGCAGTGCGGGCACGGGTAGGGCCGCTCGCCTGTGTGTGTGCGCTGGTGCGTGACCAGGTAGGAGCGGCGCCCGAAGCCCGCACCGCAGAAGGCGCAGCGGTAGGGCCGCTCGCCCGTGTGGATGCGCCGGTGAGTGACCAGGTGTGACTTGTAGACGAAGCGCTTGCCACAGTCCGGACACGGGAAGGGCTTCTCTCCCGTGTGCGTGCGCTGGTGGATGGCCAGGTGCGAGCGGTACACGAAGCCTTTACCGCACTCGTCGCAGCCGAAGGGCTTGACGGCCGCGTGGTAGCGCTGGTGCTTGGCCAGCCGGGACCGGTGCGGGAACACTTTGCCGCACACGTCGCATGTGGTCTCGGGCCGCCCGGCCGGGGCAGCCACAGTGGCAGGGAACGCCCAGGGCGCCAGCAGGCTCGCGCCAGGCTCCCGGCCCTGCAGGAAGGGCTTCGCCTCTGGCCCCTCGGCCAGGCCCCCGAGGCCCCCGGGGTCAGGACCCCATCCCTCCGGAGTCTGCGCTGAATCTGAGTCATCGGGGCCCCACGTCCCAGGAACGTCCCCCACGCCGTAGGCCGCTGACCAGAGCCCCGGAGGCTCGTTTTCTTCCTCTGCCACCTCCGCCAAGAAGTCTTCATCCTCCTCCTCCTCGTGGTCGTCCAGGTCGTCAGTCCAGAACCAGGCCCCTGAGGGGACAAAGGAAGGCCCGAAGGGAGAAGTAAGAGGAGGCCAGGACAGCCCCTTGCAGGCTCCTCCCTAGCGAAATCACACTTGGGCGGGACCCCAAGCTCCCCTGGCCTCCATCCCCAGTTTCTGGACAGGATGCCTCTCTGGTCCACAAGGACCCATTCCAGCATCCCTGGGGCAGTAGAGCCACTGCCTCCCTCAGTTAGGAGGAAGGCTGCAGACAGGAGAAATGTGCGGGCGGGTGTCCCTCTTAAGGGAGGCCAAGATTACTGCTCACTCTATCCTCCAATGGCACCAATTCACTAATCCCTCTGGCAGATCTCCAGGGCTTGCTGCCCTGCTGAGGAGCAGGAACACTACAAAACTGGTCACCTAAGCTCACAACAGCGGTCCTGTACCCAGGAAAAGAGAGACCCCTGAGCTGTTCTCCCCAAAACCCCTATGTCTTCCAGAGCATTCCAGCCCCGCCCTGCTCGGTCCAGCCCAGCAAGTCTCCAGGGCCAGCACAGCCCCAAGGTCCTGCAGCTGAGGACCTGCCTTTGTAAGCACCTGGGCTTTGCTCGGCATCCCTTCCCCTCGGAGTCCTTCTCCACCAGCCTCAGGCTGCCCAGCAGACGTGGGTCTCCTTCCGACTCTCGGAGCAGAACCTGACAAGGCTGCCTTGAGCCCAAGAGACCTGGAGGGGCCGCTGGGCCCTAGCTCCCTGCGCTCATCCACAGCCCAAGCTTCCCTGTAAGCCACCCCAAAGCCTGGCTTTTTCTGAGTGCCTGTGCATTCGGGAAACAATCCCAAGCTGGTTAAGGTGAACTGCAAGCACTTTCCTATCCCAGAAGGCCAAGGACACTGTCCCCCACTCCGCCACCAAGGTCTTAACAGCTCTCCACCTCCTCCACCAAACTGACCTCTCCCTTCAGGGCAGAGTGTGGATATGGAGTTGGCCTGTAGGGTTTTCTAGTTTGGAAAATGGGGTGCTGATGCGCTTGTCATCATACTCAGGAGGGAACTACTGTTTATGGGACAGACACAAAGTCTCGTAAGGAAGAGAAGGGAGAACGCTGACCCACGGTGGCCCCAGGTGTTCCAAAGCACCTGTGTGCCCACTTTCTCATGCACACTCTGCCCCGTGTGTGTCCACAGTGGTCGCACACCGTGCTGCCGACCGCTCCAGAATACTAGCATCTGGAAGGTTTAAGCTCCAAGGGTGCAAAACCCCTCTCCTGCCCCACCTGGGTCCCCCACGGAAACTGTGGCCGGTGTCAGGCATCACCTGGCTAGATGAGCCTGAAGGACCGAGTCCCGCCCCCGGAGGCAGGTCGGGGCCCAGGAGGGCTGCCCAGCCTGGCTCAGCCCTCGCCCTGTATTCTGTATGGCACTATGCATGTACGGTGACATGGTCACAAGGGAAAACAGCACAGCATGGGGGGAAATAAAGGCAGACACACAACTGTTCGGGCATGATTGCGGCTACGGAAAAAAAAACACGCGTCATTTAAAGGCATACAGAAACGGGTTATTTTATTTTTTTGTAATTGCATATTCAAGTTTTCTACAGTTATAATATTATACTGTTATAATAAAAATAAGCTTTAAAATAAGAGATGAAGTTTGCTGAACTACACTCAGTTTATCTCCAGCTGTCACCCACCCAGGGCCACGAGCGGGTGACATGAAGTGGCTGGTCCCTGGCACAAGCACAGAAATGGCCCAGCTCCTCCCTGGGAAGCTCAGAGCACCCCCGTGAGACGAGAGGGTCTGGTGCAGGGACAGGCGGGTCAGCAAATATTCAGGTCAGCTGGGAATTCTTCCCATGAGTCTCAGAAAGAATTTTAGCACAAGAATTTGTTAGTTTGAATTAGAGACTCGCCAAGGCAGAGGGAGTTCAAGCTAAGGAACAAGTTCACTGTCTTAGTGGGGTTAGTGTGTACCCCAAGGCCCAGCCCAGGGTCATCCCTGCTGGAGACAAAGTAGACACGCAGGCCAAATGAGGGCCCGCCAACAGGCCACCTCAGCCACTCAGAACTGGGAAGGGTGGGCGAGGTCCCAGTGACTTACCCACAACACCTCTTCCTTGGGGTCTAGGAGCAGCAGAAAGCCCCACACACACTGGGAAAGGTGAGCCCTTACCCAACCTCCACCTCAAGCCCCTGCAGAGGGGAGCAACACAGCTGGCACAGCCACTTGTCCAGGAGTGAGAATACACTGAGCACATGCCAAGGTGGTGGGGAGCACGAGTGACACCCAATGTGGGGCAGTAAGGGCAGCTGTGTCCTGGGCAGTCAGGGCCGGCTGCACCCCACGATCGCCGGGAGGAGCAGGGCCACTGGAGGGGGAGGCAGACAAAGACCAGCCTGCCCCAAGACTGGGTTCCATTCCCTTCTTTCTGTCACCAAAGTGGGTCAGGGTCTGGAGGTGGGACCCTGGAGTGGGGGTGTCCAATGGAAGGGTCTCTCGAGGTTCCCAGGGAGTTTGCTGGAATCCAAGTGAACACTTACCAGGTCTGCTTGTGAGCCGAGAGCCAGGGCAGAGAATGCTTCTACAAGGTGGGTGAGGGGACATACTGTAACAGTGGCCCATAGGGTCAAACACAGTTGCTCCTTTCAGAACGCACAGGGACAGGGTAGAGAAGAGGACCCTGGGAAGTGGGAAGCTGCTGTCTCATCTCCCTTAGACATTTGCTCCCAAGGACTATGACCCTGGGTGATGATTAGCTAGGCTGAAACCAGTGCTCTGAGGCCCGATGACAATCCCAGGGCCTGAGCAGTAGCCTTGTCAGGAGAGCCCCCAAGGCACCTCCAGTAAATGCCCTACCAAGGCTCTAATCACAAGACCTCAGAGAAGATGAAAGCCCCCGAGCCACGCGGGGGGCTTTGACAGACACACGACAGACACATGACAGACACACGACGTCCTGAGAACCATGCCACCATTTTCTATGACTCGCACCCCCAAGCCACCTCTGCCCCTGTCAGCGAACCCGGAGGCCTGCCCCCGGGCCCACCCTCACCTGGGGCCCCTGGTGAGTCAGCTCCGACTAATAAACCCATCTCTGCTGTCAACACCAGCGCCAACTCTGCCATCCAGACCCAGAGACTCGAGGTGCATTTGCGGAGAGCCCCCCACCCCCCCGAGGGACAGTTACAAGGCGAGGATGTGGACAGGGTTGGCGTGCCCCAAGGTGCAGGTGGGCTCCTGCCTCAGGAGCTGCTGGCCAGCTGCCCTTCCTTCCCACTGAGCAGGAGTCTGGTAACCAGGCCTGTATTCAAGCGTGAGGGAGGCGGCAGCTCCCGACAGGGCCAGGTCTCTGTGCTGGGCTCTGTCCTCCGAGCACAGGGCCCGTCCCCCATCACTGGCTAGTGACCTCTCGCCTCAGTCTCCTCATCTGTACTATGAGTATAATATCAAGGAAGAGCTACTAACAGGAGCCTGAGGCCCGGCTCTCCCTCACTTGAAAAGTTTCCTGGTTCCTTGCCCTTCTGCCTACACCATACCCAGGGGGCGGAGGCAAGAAGGGACCCAAATGCCTTCTCCTGGCTCAGACAAAAAAGGGGGATTCAGGGACACCCAGGGCCCCCTCAGGGGTGTGGCAAAGGCAGGGAAGGTCCACGCTAGGGACTAATATTCCCCTGACCCCAGTTTTCCCTTGGCTGACAGCCCAGCTCAGGTGCTCAGCCCAGGTGCCCAGCCCAGGTGCCCAGCCCAGGTGCTCACAGGCTGTGTGAGGTAAACACCACCTGCCGGCTGGGGCCGGGCCTGCAGCGCACGGCCGCTCCTGACCTCCACCTCTCCAGAACCGCTGACGGTGCTCACCAACCCTGAGATTCCCTCACCTTGGTGTTAAATTTTCTGTCCCTCCTTTCCCGGGTCATCTTTAAGCAGGTGTAAGCCTGCATGCCGTATTTCTCTTCCGTCCTCCGCCCTCACACGAGGGGGAGGAACAGCAGCCAAGGAGGAAGGGGATCAGCCGCCAGCCCCGCTGGGTGCCAGGCCCGCGCCAGGCACCGTGGAGACAGCACAGGGTAGACAATACCCAGTGCCAGCTCTTACAGAGGAGGCAGGCAGCAGCAGACAGGAAATGAGGAAGCAAACATCTAGCCAGGACTATTTCAGACAGTGCTGTTTGCTCTACATGCAGGGAACATCCTGGAGTAATGCCGGAGGGCATGTTCCTGAAGTCTGTGTGTTCAGGAACACATGACTCAGTGGGGGTCCTAACAGCAGAGCCAGCCACACAAAAGGCACTCCTGGCAGGGGAAACAGCAGGCACAAAGGCCCTGAGGCAGGCTTGAAGAGAAAGGTTGTCTGTGGGGCCGAGCCTGAAGAGCTAAGGGTGGAGATGAGCCTAGAGGGGCAGCGGCCTCAAGGCCACAGCAAGGCCCAGATGCTGTGCCAAGTTCATGGGGAATCCCCTAGAGGAAAAGGCAGAGGCAGCTCGGGAACACCTGTGGCCACAGGCCTGCTGGCCTCATGAAAGCCTGGGACAGGATAGAAAGAGGAAGGCAGAGTGACAAGGACTAATCAGGCACGGAGCCACTGGCACTCAGGTGTCAAGGACGCTGCAAGAGGGGACTGAGGTAGGAGAAGTCCCCTCAGGTTCAGGTTCACTCTGAAATGACCATCACAGAAGTGGAGCGATCAAGGGTACGGATGGACAAGCAGATAAGGTGAGGGCTGGAGAAGGAAGCTGAGGACGGGCAGCACTGACGTAAGCTCTGGCCACGGTCTCCTGGAGAGAACAGAAGACGACACAGGACCATCCTGGTCTTGGGAACAAGCGAGGGCAGGTGCAGAAGCAGCCAGGAAGGCAGCTGAGAAATCAGAGGCCAAGAGGGTCCACCTCAGAGAGCAGAAAGCCAACCCAACAAGGACACGAAGCTGGACCACCAGCCCCAGGTGGTGGTGGCAGCATCCTCAGGAGGTGTGACGTCAGCCAGCAGCCACGCTCCGGCCACGACCCTGCTGCAGTGCAGCTGTGGCCAGGAAATGGGGTCCCGCCACCTACAGGGGACCTGGCGGGCGACTACACGGGGCTATGGCAAACAGGAGCGAGGTGCTGCTATCCAAGCCAGGCGAGGAGAAAGGCACAGGAAGTGGGGCCGAGGAGAGCGCAGTGTGCAGGGCTCACGGCCTGCGGTGGAGGGGCCGAGCCCAGAGCTGGAAGGGCAGAGCAGGGGACTTTGGTCAGTACTGCAGACGGGATGGGGCGTCTGAGGGGGACAATCTGGCCAGAGTCCAAACCTTTTGGCCCAGTTCTTCAAAAAGCACAAGAGGAGTACACTGGTGTTTTGCCAGGCTACAGTCTAGAGATCCAGAAACTCTGTCGGGCCCAGGACCGCTAGCATCTGCCCCATCCAGAGCCAGCAGTTCTCAATTCTCAACAGACTCGGCCACACGGAAATGAGTAACGGGGAGAAGACCTTAACAGACTACAGTCATCGTTAAGAAAGGCCTTAGACGGCGTGCCTGGGGGCTCCGTCAGTTAAGTGGCTTGCCCTTGATTTCAGCTGAGGTCACCGTCTCGGAGTCCTAGGATCAAGCCCTGCATCAGGCAGGGGAGTGGGCTTGAGGATTCTTTCTCTCTCTCTCTCTTTCCCTCTCCCTGTGCCCCCGCCCTGTTCTTGCACACACACTCTGTCTCTCTCAAATAAACAAATGAACAAATAAATAGATGTTAAAAGAAAAAAAAGGCCTCAGATGGGTTTGCCCTACCTGAGCTGACCCCCGCAGACAGGGATGTCTCTAAAACTATGCCCAGGGCCTGCACCGACCTCGGGCTCGCCGGGTGGCAAGCGGTGGGGATAGGGGGAGCACTCGAGGCCATGCAGCCCTACTACAGCAACAAGGCAGAGGAAGACAGGGAGGCACTGGCCCAGCTAGCCAGCCTCCTCAGGGTGCTGCCGACCCCACCCAGGTGCACAGGTCACATTGTGGGGACCGCCCACACGGGAACCTGCAAATGCCTATACTCCACGACCCCCCAAGAAGCGCGGAGAATGGGGGCACACCTATTAATATGATGAGAGACTGGCAAAGACAGGCCCATGGCCCCTTTATCTGCAGGTGGCTTTTCTGAGCTCTGCCCATAAGCAGGGCCCACCTCCCACTGAGACCCCTTGAGAAACATCCCCTCTGTCCCAGACTCGTCCCGGAAGCAGCTGCCATGGTCTTGCCAGCCAGAGCCCACCCAAGTCCGAAGCCCAGGAACGATTCCCAGAGAGATCCCCACAGCACATGGAGAGCCAGGACGGGAAGGCTGTCCAGTGACACCATGGCAAGCGAGCCCTGGGGCTGGGCCCAGCTTTCAAAGTCAGCGTCCTCAGCTGCGAGGTCAGCTGGCTGCCTGTGCCCTGCTACCGCACAGGCTTGTCGCCAGGATACAGAGTAAACGGGAAAACACTTCGAAGAGTCCACTTGCAGGCACAGTAACATGGTCTGTGTTTCTCTGTGTTTTTATTTTAAAACACGTCCATAAGCTACTCTGAGTCTATCCAGGTCCGTGATTGGCAAGAGCCACCAGTGGGGGACGTCACTCAAGCCCCCAGGCAGATACACCCTCCAGGATCTCTCCCACACACTGAGCCCGACTCACAGACCTCGTGAGGCACTGCCACAGAAGCAACAGTCCCACAGAAGCAACAGTCCCACATCCTCTGCTTGGAAATCATGAATTTCGGTCCATACTTCATTCTCCATGTGAGCAAAGAGAAGCTCAGAGGCTTAGAGAAACACCCAGAACCACATCGGCAGTCCCCAGGGAAATTTGCCACCCTTGAACACACCCTGAACGCTTCCCTCCAAAATCTCCTTTCTGGAAGGGGCAAAGCTGCGCACCCAGGCCGAGGCCTGTCCCCCAGACCCTCTGCTCAGAGACAGCCCAGTGGGTGCAGAAGCCACAGGACCAGTTCAAGTGTGGGAACCAGAAAGGCGGGTTTCTCTCAGCCAGAGTCTGCCCAGCTCCTGCAACTTACTTTCTCTGAGCCAAACACTCAACAAATGGCCCTCACTTACAAAACACAAAAAACAATCAGAGGCTCCAAGGCAGGGACAGGGACATTTTCCAAGGCTCCTAAGAGAAACCTGTGGGTCCTCTAAGGATTCGCCAACCTTGGACGTCCATGGGCTAGAATGGACCCATGGACCCGTTCCATGGGCCACAAAGCCAGAGGTTAGCCCATGGCGGCCTCCCTGTCTCCACGTGGCCCACTCCACATCCTGGACCACCGGCACCAAGGCCACGGCACAGGGCTAAGATCAAGGCCAAAGTCTGGCAAAGCTCTGAGGAGCTGTGTCAGCAGAAACCCCACGAGATTCCATCTCCCACTCACCTGTGTAGACGCCAGTGACAATGTCTCCTTCCTCAGGACGGGGGCTATCTGGGACCCAGGGTTCCTCCCCTTGCTCCAGCCGGAAGATCAGATCCGGCTTGGGGATTGGGTATCCTGGCCAGGAGGAAAACAGCCGGCGGCTGCAGGGCTGCGCTGGGCAGGGGCCCCCCTCGCCCCACATGGTGCCACCCCCGCCGTGCCAACCGGCTCCTCACTCTCCCTTCCCTCTTCTCCATCCTTCCTGGACCAGCCCTCCCGGCTCCCAGCCTCCCCCCTGGGAAATCCCACATTCACAAGTCTAGACTTTTGCCCTGGTACCCGCAGCGGCCCTGCTGAGCCCCTCCACATGCTTCCATCTCCTCCAGCACCTGACTCCTCACCCTGGAGGCCTCTGGGGAGCAGACGGCAGAGACCGGAGCCGGATGGGCGGCTCCCACAACACATCCACCGGCTCGCGGCACTGCTGGACCACAGTGGAGACCCCGCGCCCTAGGACTTCCCCAAAAGGCAGGCTGGCTCCAGGACCCCCTTCTCCTAGACCCTGCGGCTTCAGAAGCCACTCTCTCAAACGGCTAGGCTGTCTGCACCCATCATACCGAAAGCCTCCCTGCTTACCCAAGGACACCAAGATCCCATAGTTTTCCTGCATGACGTCCTTGTAAAGGTCCCGCTGGTCTGCGTCCAGCCTTTCCCATTCCTCCAAGGAGAAGTACACAGCCACATCTTCAAAGGTCACCAGCCCCTGGAAAACAGAGCCCTGGCCGCTGCCCTAAGCTGCCCGAGGTGGTGGGGAGGGGGGAGCCCCGAGAAGGCGAGCAACAGAAAGTCTCTTGAAGAAGAGGTGACTGTGGTCCTGCAACACAGAGCTCGTGGGGACACAGCCCAACATCCCGTCACTGACAGGCGACCAAGCCTGGCAGCGGGCCTGAAAGACAAGGACCCCATTTCCACTCGGAGATTAGGAACCCAGGCTCCGAGCGGGCAAATGCTCAGCATGTGGGAGGTGGAGCCACGACTCACACTAAGGTCAGAAAACAAGTAAGCTCAAGTCTGTGCCCGTGCAGGGAGGCTGTGCCCTCCCCCCCTTACTGTCCAGCTGAAGACAGTGGTCACATCAGCAATGTGAGGGCCCATGCCTGGGTGCATGAGTGGCATTGACTCAACTGACCGTGGGCTCTGGCGTCCAGTCTGACTGGGCTCGGCAGGAAACCCGGGCCTGGACGGGTGACAGGCCCTCCAGGTATGGGGTCATGGCGCAGCCAAGGGAGGGGCAGTCAACATTCTCAGGACGTGATGGCCTGGGAAGGGTCGGACCCCAGGAAAGTGGAACCATGTCCCATGGGCTTGGGGCTAGAGACCCCCAGTCGCTTCTTGCTACCCCGTCTCTGCTCACAGCCTGAATTAGCCCTGAGGACCACAGAGTCTCTGCTTTGCCCACAGGGATCTCCGGAATACCAGGCGCCGAGATTCCCCCCTTCCCCCCGCCCCAAGCAAACCCCGCCTGGTTAACTGAGCTCCAGAGACAGCAGCTCACCTGAGATCCAGCTGTCAAGGAATCGTCATCCTCTTCCTGCTCTTCCTCCTCCTCCTCTTCCTCCTCCTCCTCCTCCAAGTCCTCATCCCTAGGTGTGGCTGGAAGCCGGGTGGCCTGCCACGCTGAGGGGAGGATCTCTTAGGGGCCTGCCTACGCCATCAGGCCTCGCTGCCACCGTCCCCTTTGCCCGGACAGCAAGCAGGGTCCGGAGCTCCTGGCTCCTCCTTGGGCGATGGTGGCGCCACCTGCCCTCCCCTGCTGCCTCCTCCCCCAGGAGCCGCTTCCTTTTTCTTACCCTTTTCCTGCAGAACTGGGGACTTGGCATCACCGCCACGGCCAAGGCACTCCTGGGTCCCCGAGGTCAGACTCCGCTCCTCGGCCACCACCTCCTCCATGTCCTCGTCCTCCTCCAGCTCCACCTCCACCTGGTCCACGGGCCCGGCCCGCCCCCCCTCTTCGTCCCCCCCCACCTCCTCGCCCTCCCCTTCTTCCACGACGATCTCCTCCTCCTCCTCCTCCTCTATCTCCACCTCTTCCCCCTTTTCTTCTTCCTCTTCCTCCTCCTGAGCAGGAGCCCATTCCAGCCCATCCCCCGCCTTCGCCAGCTGCGCGGCTGGTGCGTCTGGAGTTGAGCGCAGGGCTGCCATCTTCCCCGGAGGAGAGCCTCAGCTCGGCCTGAAACACAGACAGGCGGCAGTGACCAGCTGCCCACCGCACACTCACGTGCGACGCTCGAGCCTTGCAGCGTCCCGCGGGAGGCAGGCTTCAGCGCCCCCACTCGACAGTAATGCCGCCAAGGCTGAGAGACGACCAAGGCTCTTTCCACAGTCTCACACGGCACAACTGGAACATTCTGTACCCAGAGAAAGTAACCACAGAGTCCCTCTCCGTGACCCCATCATGCGGTCTCAGGTATTCCTTGTCAGCATTTATGTGCTGGATATGAACCGCCGCGCTTTCTTGCAGTAAATCAGGGATTTAGCCTGGGTCTTTATCCTCAGGGGCCATGAAAACAGGGAGTCCAGGCAACATGGCCGAGAGTGGCCCACATTTGGCTGACAGAGCTGAGCGCAGCCTGGGAGGTACGGCCCACCTGACATACAGGGGAAAATGCTCGCCCAGCTCTCAGCACCCACGCTGTGCCAGCAGGGGTGAGGGAGGAGAGGCCTGGGCACGGGCAGGTGTGTAATGAGACCGGTGGTCTTATTCGCCACTGCTGGGAAGGCCAGCAGGTCAGGCTCCTGCTGCCAGAAGCAGCACACCAGAGGTGCTGAGTATGGGTCACCTTCTGTGTCTCCCTTGCCCCTCACTCCGCCCAGAGCATCTGGAGATAGTTCAACCGATCACGGAGATCTGGTTCATCGCTGCAGAAGCGACAATGATCTAAAACACCCTGTGACATCTCTTCAAGTTTAAGGATAAGAAAATCCCACCAGGACAGAACCACCAGTGCCCCAGTGGCTTACAAGGTCCTACTCATGCCACTGTCACAGCTGGGTCAGCCCAGGTGCTGGGCAGAGACATAGCCATGCGGCCGCATGGCCCAGAGCCAAGGGCTGTGGACCTGATGGACAGGAGGCTACAGGCCCAGGGGCCACTCCTCCCTCCCAGGTGAACGCCCTTTACCAGGAGGCCCAAGGCCAGAACAGGGTCACAGTTTTAACCAGTCCAAGGCTCCTTTTTGGGTGAACAGTTCCAAGCTGCTGCTTTAAATCCATACTTTAAAAACAAGGAACTTGGAGCGTTCATGAAGGCCTCCCAGAGACAACGTCCAGGTCCAGCGGCTGAACTGCATGGGCACCTAGATGCCACCTCTGTCCCACCCCTCATGCTCCCCTCTAGCTGACCGAATTGTGAATTCACAGTCACGGAACTCGGTGTCACAGGTGAAGAGCTATGCCTAGGTGGGCTGCCCCAGCCTCTCCCCAAAACCTACAGTTCTTGGCCTCCATAACTCTTTGGCCATGTGAAGGCATGGAGTATAGAAACACACGTGCCAAGCGCTACTCTAGCCACCTCCAGGAAGACGCAGCTGCCCTACCCAGCACTCAGGGCACTGAGAATGCTCAGCAAAGGTTTCCTAACTGCCACCCACCTCAGAATCCAGCAGAGGGCTTTCCTCACCCAGGCCTCAGGCTACAAATCCAGGCTGAACCCAGACGCCACACCAAGCCCAGCCGAGCCGTCTCCTGCCTGGTCACCATCCAAAGCAGACTCCCACAGCAGGTCTGCTGTATCCAAGGACCCAGTCGCAACAGAAGAAAACCCCAGGGCTTTGGAATAAAGTGGCCCGGTGCTTGGTCCCAGCTCTGGACCTTTGCCGATCCTAGTCCCTTTCCCTGGAACTTGCTTCCCCTCTTCTTCTCTGATCCTCTGTGGGGAGCCTCCTGGGCCCCCGTTTCACCCAGTTCCCTGAACTCTATCCTCACGGCACCTCATTTTTATATATTCAAGGAACTGCCTCCTTACCACCTGTCTCCCCAAACACACAGTCAAGTGCGGGAAGACGGAAGTTCCCTTTGCTCATCCCAGAATCCCCCCATGTCAGACACAGAGTTAACGCTCAAATACTTATTAAGGAAGTGAGTCTAAAGTCTGTAATCAACGTGAAGCACATGAGATCTTAAAAATTCAGGGGCGCCTGGCTGGCTCAGTGAGTAGAGCATGCGACTCTTGATCTCTGGGTCATGAGTTCAAGCCCCGCACTGGGCGTAGAACTCACTAGAACAAAACAAAACACCTCAGTATTCTGGCCCCACTGCCACATTCCAGAATAAACTGATCACTCTTCAGGGTCCTTCCAAACAGAACCCATGCCAGAAGCACTGAGAGTCTCTGCCTTCAAAGAGGCTGGGGCCTGAAGTCCCTGCTCCCCAAAAATGCATGTGCTGGTGACCAGAGAAGGGAAAGTCTCAGCAGCTATGGGAGTTCAGCAGTCACCCTGCAGACAGAACTGTGACCTAGCACAGCCAGACACCTCACATACCCCAACCTGAAATCCAGAACAGAATCATTCTGGAAAACAGACTTCAGTCACTCAGGCACCAGATGCTTTCTGCCTCCCCATATGGCTGGGTGCTGGGCACACTCCCCCAGACCCACACGCTTTCCTTTCTTCTCTTCCCAGCCTGTCAGCCCACTGACACTCACTGTGCCTCCTTGCAGCCATCTGATTCTGGGTCAGAAGTCACAGAGGGTCAGGTAAGCAGCCTCATCAACAGAAACCCCCACATCATCCCAGTCCTTTATTTTCCCGGGGGCCCCCATCCTAGGATACAGTACTACGGGTGCTTTACAACTGAGGATAACGAGACACCCTCCACGGAGGGAAGGGAGGACCACACGAACAGAAAAAAAAAGTTTGGGAACTGTTAGAAACTCTCCACAAAAGTCCCAAATTCAAGGAACCTACGTAGAGAAGGAGGAGAAATGTGTGGGTGCACATATATCTAGGCCTGGTCCCTCCCACACCCGTTATTCAAGGCCCTCCAGGTTTTTGTCTCCTCCAAGAAGCCTTCCCTCCTTGACTACTACAATCCTCACTGTGAGTCCATGGATCAGGCTGCCCTACCCTCCAGGATTTACTCCCGGATTTGCAGCTGGATGCGTGGGGCCATCCCAGCTCCCCCAGGCCGGCCCCTCACCATGCTGACTAGCTCCCCACATCTGCCAACACTTGTTGAGTCAAACTAAGTACCAAGGTCTCCCCACACAGGTGCAGCCAGGGGCCTGAACCTCCTGCACACCTCCCCTTCTTCCTACCCACCGAGTCCTCTACCGAAGGCCCGCCCCCTTCCCACTTATGTGGCCACATGGGGCAGCCCAGACCCTGCCCTACCCCAGGGATGGGTTCCCCTACGGGACTACCAGCAATAGAAGACAGCGCAGGAGCCCACCGGAGCTTCCACTGGCAGAGACCGAGGACCCAGACGAGGCCCCCAAGGTCACTGAGCAAGCTCATGGGGGCCCCCAGCCAAGCATTTCCATCTCTCCAGGGGGCAAGCTATCTGGCTTGGGTCTTCCCCAGAGGCGGTGGCGGTGACAGCCCCTTCTGGATGGGTGTGTCCCCGGGGGCGGCCACGGCCCAACCCCCGCCCCTAGGGCCTAGCCGGCGGCGGGCACCTCCCGAGGACTCGCGCGTGTCCTCCCCAGCCCGCCTGCTCCGCGCCGCCTGCCTCCGCCCGCCCCGGGGGGTCGGAGCCCGCCCCCTTCGGGCGGTCTGGGGCGGGGGATCCGCGGCCCGCCTCGGCCGTGGGCGCGGCCCCCGAATGCCCGGCCAGCGCGCCGCTCCGGCCCCGCCAGGCCCAGGCCGGGCCCCGCCAGCCCCGCGGCCTCCCGCGCCGGCGTGGAGAGGCGGTCCGACCCGGCCCCGCGCCCCGCGCCTGGCCACCCGCACCTGCCGCCCACTCACCGCGCGCGCGCGCCGGGCCGGCCGAGCCGCCGCCGGACGCCGGGGCCGGGCCGGGCCTGCGCGCCCCGCGCTACACAAAGTGACGGCCCCGGAGCTGCGCGGCGGCGGCGCGTGGGCACCGGAAGTGCCGCCGCCGGGCCCCGCCCCGCCCGCGCCCACGGGGGGCCACTTCCGGTCACGCGGGGTCGAGCGCTGCTCCCGGAGGGGGCGTGCGTGAAGGGCAAGGAAACGCCCCTGGTGCGAGGGAGGGGGCTCCTGGTCCGGGATCCCGGCCCCACCTCTGGGGACCCTGGTGCCCCACTCCTGGGAACTCCAGGGTCCTCTGCCCGGACCCAAGACCTCCACTCCTCCCCTGGGAACCCCAGCGCCCCCTTCTCTGACCTGAGATCCCGACTTCAGCCTGGACACCCAGCCCCGCCTGCCCGGACCCCAGAACTCCGACTCCTCCCCTGAGAACCCCAGAGCTCCCTGCTCTGACCCGAAACCCTGACTCCACCCCTGGACACCCCCCGCCCCCGCTCTGAGACCTGGGTCCTCCTTTGAAGATCCCGGCGACCCCTACCCCGAGACTGTGGCCCCAACCCCTGGACACCCCAACTCCGTCCTCCCCCTTGATTCTCCCCATGAGATCCCTTGGCTCTGAGCCTAACCCCTTCCCAAGCCCAGTCGAAATTCCTAATTCAACCAACGTGCAGGGAGTGCAGACCGAGTGCTCGACCAGAGACAGACCCAAGCCCCAGTGATGGGTCGCTCTCCAGGTCCTGAGACCGTGGAGGTAGGCGATGACGGAGAGGCCTCGCGGTGGCTCTATCCAGTCCGCGGGCCATGACACCGGACAGGGACGAGGGCGACCCCTTGGAGGCGATGAGCAAGTGCGACTGCAGCAGGAGGGGCCGGTGTCCACTGCTCACCCGCCCTGCTTGCGGGACCACCAGTGCGTGCCGGACCAACGCTGCTAAATGAGAGCGTTTTACCCAGCAGCGATGGCGATGATGGCCCACTGAGAGGCAGTGGGCCGGGGCAGCCGAATGAATGCAATAGGGTCTCCGACTGGAGCTTCCCCTGGAGGGACCTGTATCAGGATGAGGCGGAGGACCAGCCTCTGGGAAGGGAAGGGTCCTCCAAGCAGAGGGAGGCACGAGTGATCTGTGACTGCAGGAGCTGTGAGGAGGTGAGGTCGCCAGACTGAGAGTCCACCTGCAGTCCTCCCCCGAACCTGCCAGCATCCACCTCCAGGCAGCCCGCTGGGTGTGACAGTGAGCTCTTGCCCTTGCAGAGGTCGGGGCCTTTTTTCAGCCTGCTTGCAAGCCCCAGTCAGCAGTGGTGGTGCCCTGCTCCTTCCCAAGCTCCCGCCCCACAGGCACCATTGTTCTTAAGTTTTCCGTGGCACCACCCGGCCTTGGACCTTCAGGACAGAGCAGCGACCTGGCTGGGCTCAGGCCAGGTTCAGACCTGCCTGAAATAACAGCTTCTTCTCTCCCCAGACCTCAGCCCCTGATCTTCTCAGGCCTCCACACAGGACTCAAACCTGTGTCCTGCATAGGGATGCGGCAGCCACTGTCCCCCGGTTCCCTCCCCCAAGCCTTGCCTTCTCCCACCCAGAGCACCAGCAGCCCACCCTCCAGCTGAAGCTAACTCTTCACGGTGATTGTCTTTGGCTTCTCGTATTTTAAAAATGTTTTAAACACTTAAAAATTGAGGGTCTCCCGTCATGATCCCAGGGTCGTAGGAACGAGCCCCATATCGGGCTCTCTGCTCAGTGGGGAGCCTGCTTCCCCCCTCTCTCTGCCTGCCTCTCTGCCTGCTTGTAATCTCTGTCAAATAAATAAATAAAATCTTTTTAAAAAAAAAATTGAGGGTCTCCTGTAAAAAGATGGAAAAAAACGGAAGTTCTGCCCACAGGAAGGCCATGGTTTCCAGGGCACCTGTTAGGGGGCCCTGAGAGGCGACTAGCACCCCCTGCAGTTGAGGCTGGGGTTTGCTGCTCTCTGTGCCCACTTCCGCATGGCACCTCCTCTCTGGTCCTTTGAACTCTAGACCCCCAGCATAGACCCTTCCCCACCCTCCTTCCCCAGGTAGTCCCAACGAGAGGGTGTGAGAGGAAGAGAGCTAGCGGGAGCAGTGGAGGCCAGGTAAAGGGGAACATCAGGGACAGAGGCCTCGAGACTGGAACGGGGCCCTGAAATGGGCGGGGGGGTGGCAAGGAAGGACGTCATCCAGCCTGGGGAGAGCAGAAGTGCAGACGGGGTCCCCCCCAGTGGGAGCTGCGACCCTGGCGAGGGGTGAGAATACCCCAGCCCTGTCCTCCCCACCTTTCCTGGCAGCCCATTGGCTGAATCTGCTTGTTCTGTGGAGGGCAAGGGGCCCCGGGGCTGCGATCACAGTCCAGTGCCGAAAGCCGGGTGGAGAACGTACGGGGCAGGGCAGGGGCTGGACAGAACCAGCCCCTCATCGGGCAGGGATCCTGCTTCTCCTCAGAACTCCTCCTGGCCTGTCCCCGCTGGATACCTAAACCAGACTTGATTTCTTCCTCTCCCTTCTCTGAGGAGATCTCCGAGTCATGAAGCCCCCCAGACTCTCGCCACTCAGCAGGCTCTGCCTCCATCCCGCTCTGTCCCCCAGAGGCTGAGCAGGGAGACTGCCTCCCCTAGGCCTCTCTGTGTTGTCCCCTCTGTGAGCCTCTACTCCCTCTGGCCCTATGACAGGCAAAGTCCCCCAAAGCTTGTCCAGGAAACCCACGTGGTGCGCTGCACAAAGGCCCCAGATTCTGCTGCCCAGTCGGCATGTCCAAGGTCAGTTAGGCTTGGGACACTCCCGTAAGATAACCTCCTCCCCTGGCCCACACCTGTGACTTCAGAAGCAAGGCGTGCTGGGGTAGACCGCCTGCTATTCTGTGGGAATCAAGCCGCTTGATAGGAGCCTTCGTATCTTTGCTTATTTTATAGTTAAATCAATATAATTCCCACTCTTACGACCTCACCTGGCCCGGTTCCTTCTGTGTCAGCTCTGCACTGGGTCCGGATTGGGTGCTTCGGGTGCAGGACTTGCCATCCACCTCTGACTAGCCAAGCCCCTGCAGACGACCCTCCCCTGGGCCCCAGGTCATCTTTGGGCCTGCTCCAAGCAGCACTAGGCTGTCCCAAATGGCTGGGTCATGCCAGGGACTCTCATGTCCTCAAGTCACCGGGCCTTGATGCTCCCAGCCATTGAAGCCCAGGGCTGCAGGATTGGCACGGGCTGCCCAACACCTATAGGCACAGAACCTGAACATTGCCATAGGGCCGGGCTCCTGCCAGGTGGACCTTGCTTCCCAGGGGCCCTGGAGAGCCCGAGACCCAGGTTCCAGCCTTGACTCCCCACCTCTCTCTCCTTCACCCCATCATGCAGCGATGTTCCCACAAGCTCTGGGTAGCTCCATTGCTTGGGTTTCCTGAGTCTCACAGTCGCAGCCAAGACCCAGCCATTGGCCTTCCTGCAGATTCTCGGGTCCTCAGTGGTACCCCCACTCCTTCTGAGGCCAGCAGCCTTATCCCAGCTTTTCCTTTGGATGGCCCGCATTCCCTCGCACAGCTGCACCCCCGCTGAGTGCAGGGCCCGTTCTCGTGCCAGGGGTTCTCTGAAGAGCTCAGACCCTGCTGTCTAGGTGGTGGGGAGAGTGAGGAGACAGAACCTTCACTTGGGTCTCTGGCTCAGGGCTGCATACTGAGCCATGAAAGCCAACGGGAGGTGCCAGGGTGGACAGGGGAGAGAGATCAGCAGGAGTGGAGACCAGCACAAGCAAGCTGGAGCCCCGATTCCACTAGGGTGCTGGCCCCACCCTCCCAGAGATGCTACTTTGGGCATTGACCTTGGGGATCTCAGAACTGCAGTGACAGTGACAGCGAACCCTCAGATAGCAATTATAGATGCAGACAAGGTATTGGGATTCCATATTAGGGGTTATTGGAACCGAGAGGAGTTTGGTGCCATTTTTGCTTCTGAGCCAGAAGGAGAGCACAGAGAGGTGGCCGGCAGTATGTCCCGGGGTAAGGCCTGCACAGGCCTCTGTACCCTGAGAGAGCAGGAAGCAACAGGAGCAACAGAGACCCAGACTGGACGTTTCCACTCAGTCCAGCCAGGGACTGACCTGTCAGTCGGCAGCTTTCACCCTGGAGCGCACTGGGAAGGACCAGGTGGAGGAGAGCTGGGCAGAGGGGAAGCGGCGACTTCTCCCAGACACAGGGGCTAGCCCTGGCTTGAGCTCCTCCTGCACCATGCTACCTGGATGGGTCTGGGGAGGACAGCAGTAAGGGACATAGAGCCCCCAGGGGCAGAGGAGCATGAGTCCCAACAAGGAGGTGGGGCCTGTGAGCCATGGGCCAGGTGGCATTTCAGCCAAGCCTGAAAGAGAGCCAAAACCTGGGTCCTTATTCAGCAGAAGGCTCAAGGGAGCTCTCTGAGGTCCCTTTTTTTTTTTTTAAAGATTTTTTTTATTTATTTGACAGAGAGAGATCACAAGTAGGCAGAGAGGCAGGCAGAGAGAGAGAGAGGAGGAAGCAGGCTCCCTGCTGAGCAGAGAGCCTGATGCGGGACTCCATCCCAGGACCCTGAGATCATGACCTGAGCCGAAGGCAGCGGCTTAACCCACTGAGCCACCCAGGCGCCCCTCTGAGGTCCCTTTTATAAGGGCATCAGTGCTGTCAGAAAGGGCTCCAACCCATGACCTGGTGCCCCCCCAAAGAGCCCCCCCTCCTAATGCCATCACACTGCGCATTAGGTTTTAACATAGGAAAGCGGTAAGTTGGGGGGGGACACAAATATCTAGTCCACGCCACAAGGTGACAGGGTCACATAGTGATGTGACAGTGATGTGACAGGGTCACATCAGTGATGGCCGGAATTCCAATCCCCAAGTCCTCCCTGGAGGGACATTGCTATTTCCTAAAAGATACCAAGCTGACTCAAGTAGAGATGGGAATTTCTACTTTCTAGGGGGAACTCGATCACTCTGGGAACAGTCCCTGGTTCTCCAATCTTGGACACTGTGAAGGACTCTGCCCATTTTCCTTCCAGAGGGAGCCCCTCCCCACCTCGGCCCCCCAACCCCAGAAGCCCAGTCTTCCGTAGGAGTCCATCCCGACCTCCCACCGAGGCCATGCAGGGCAGGTGGAGGGCAGAAAGGGGGGAGCAGGCAGAGATGATATAGGTGTCCCCTCAACAGGGGCAGAGGGTTGAATCCAGGCCCCTGCAATTGCAGGGGTGGGGTCTAGATTGTAGACAGATGGTGGGGGGGGGGGGCGTGTTGTGACAAAGACCATTTCCCGAACCAGACTTTTAGCCTGGGCCTCACCTCAATTAGGCCCTGACTTCCAGCTTCCATGTCTGTCTGCATCACCCACTTTTAACAAAAATCCTGTCAAGTTAGTTTAGCCAGAATTCCCACCCTTGGTATCTGATCACCCTCCGTATCTGGTCGTGGTTCTCGGCCCCATCCCCTCCCCCTCGCCCCCCCCCCCCCCAACCCTTCGGCCACTGTGAGGTCTGATTGCCCTCAGCAAGAATCCTGTCTTACTAGAATCTCCCCCTACCCCTGATGTTTCTCCCATCTTAGTAAATGTCCATCCACCAACTTCCCCCTACCTTGCTCCTTGTGAAAAGATTCCTGTGGATCTTCTTTTGTCCTTGCTGAATCCAAATTCTCTTCTGAGGTCTCTTTCCCCATTGCATTAGGGCCTGAGTAAAATCTGTTTTTGCTGCTTTAACTACCCTCTGGCTCTGGTTCTTTTGAGTGGTTGCACTTCTGTCATCCCCCCATGCTGGGAACGTGGGGCTGGGTGGGGACTTTGGTCCTCACCCCTCTGTGCTGGGCTCCTTGCCGGTCCATGGCATGAGAGCCTAGGAAGAGCCCAGGAGGGCTTCCTGCAGGAGGAGAGAGTTGAGTAACTCCTAAGAGCTGAATGGGAGTGAGCTCTGCCCGGACCAGGGGCCAGTCCCTGAAGGTGGTAGCATCATTCCCCTGGAGGACCAAGCAGGAACTAGGCATAAGACTCCTCTGGGAAACTCCATCTCACGACTACATCTTTACAGGTCCCCAAACTGTTACATATCTATAACAAGGACATGGAATGTGTATTAATGCAGAAGTCTATGCTTTGGGGTACCATTTGGATTTCTTACATCCTTTTTTTTTTTTTTTAAGGTATTTTTAAACTAGCTTTCCAGGTCGATTTGGGAAATCTGTCGAGATTGAGTTCAGCAACGAGCACCACGAACGCCCAGTGAAGCAACGGTTGATACAAACTAAGGTGTTACTGTCCTCAGGTGAGAGACATCCCGATGGGGGTGGTCCCGGGCTGCTCTAGCAGCTGCCCAAGGTCATGGACAACCTCCCCTCATCCCCTCTCCCACCTTAGCCGGTTCCTTCCCTCCCCTGTCCTGACTGAGTCTCTCAGCAACCCCATAAGACAGGCTGCTGGAGCAAAAGGCAGAAATCACCAGGGCTCAGTGTAAATGGGCTTGTTCAAATTTGATTTGTGTTTATGTATGTATTTATTGCGCCATTGTTTCTTTACTTATTCCTAAAACAGATGAATAAGTTGAGAGTAAATTGGGAGGGTAAGTCAATCTTATGAGCAGAGATTGTAGGGCCTGGCAGAATATGGTAGGAAGGAGCCTAAAAGATGGGGGGGCGGGGTAGTCAAAGAGAACCTGAAAAGCCTTTTATTCTTAGGTAAGGAATTCAGATTTTCTCCTACAGGTCATGTGGGACAGAGATAGTTTAAGGGGTTACTCGGAAGGATTCTCAGTAACACCCAGTTGTTACCTTGTTGCCTTTCCTGTCTTCCTGTCACTTCTCCCTTCTCTTCCGCATCCTCTGATACTGTCCAGGAGAAGGTCTCTCTGCAGTGCTGCTGGTCTCCAACACCTCTCCCATATTCGCTCATCACCCTTTAGACAAAGACAGGGCAAGCCTTGAATTTGGAGCTTCCACCAGACAACTGGGTCTCGCTGTATTTTAACCACATCGTTTTGTTTCCACTGCATTTATTTTTACAGCTGACTTCTATCTTTTTGGGGGAGGGGAAGGGGCAGAGGGTGAGAGAAAATTCCAAGCAGCCTCCATGCCCAGTTCAGAGCCCAATGTGGGGCTGGATACTACGACCCCTCGATCTGGGCTGGGACAGTGATTTCATTTTAATTAACTTTTGACATAAGTGAACTCCACCACTTCAAAGGCTAGATCATAAGAAGCCTTACAGATCCCAAGCCCAGGTCTCTTGGGACCCAGACTCTACTGAGAGATACGCACATCACAGAGAGATTATGTGGAGCTGCTCCGGGGGACAGCCCCACTGAGCTCCCAGCTGACCACCAGTATCAACTACCAGCCTCATGATGAACCCATGTCCCACCCCACCGAACCATCAGATGACATCACATGGAGCAGAAGAACCTCCTGGCTGATCCCAGGCGACTGCAAAGACATGAGAAATAATAAAGCATATGCTGTTTTTAGTCACCGTTGCACAACAATCATTAGCAGAAGCAGAGGGCATTAGATAAAGCAGGAGACATCTAGAAGGACTCCTGGGCTTGGGTCTTCATGTCCCCAGATAGATGGTGCTGCCAGCCACTGAAAGGAGGAATCAAGAGATGCAGGCTTGGCTGGGAATTAAGAGCTCTGTGTGGTCTTCCTGAGCTTTAGATTTTTGTAACACCCAAGTCTGGGAGACCAACAAGTCCTCAGGTCCTAGAGAGAAGACTGGGTGGAGGCTGGGGACCCTACCAGATCCTACCTGCAGGGGAGGCTCCTAAGGGCATAACTATGCCCTTCTACCATCTGGGGTGCTCACGATTCATTTCTACAATGTCTACATTTTTTAACATTGGAACAGTAGGAAGCCTTATCTTGGAAAATCCAACCAGAAGAAGGAATTTATGTTTGACTCTTGCTTTAGAAGCAACAAACATATTCAAAGGGCCTAATGTGTGCTGGGCCCTTTTGCCTCTTTGCCTGTACTATTTCGCCCCCTGTACTATTGTGTTTGATACACAATAACCCAGAACTATGAACACTCTTGCTCCCATTTTGCAGGCAAGGAAAATTGTCACATAGTAACTGGTGGCTGGAATTCCAATCCCCAAGTCCTCCCTGGAGAGATACTGGTATTTCCTAAAGATACCAAGCTGACTGAAAGGAATCAAAGACCAGTAACAAGAGTCCAGCTCTTTTCTGTTTTATAGATTTGATTTTATCTCCTTTCCTGGGGATTTTCCATTTTAGAGAATCCAGGGTTCAGTCAGCCAGCTCCTGATATGACACAAATACAGCCCAAGGGCCAGCCCAAAGAGATATTTACCTAATCACTAAGAAAGCAACATGACACCCTGCTCTACTGTCATTATGGTGACGAACACATCACCGAGGGGCAGGAAGGATTTCACACCAGGTCCCTCTCTCTAGCACTAGTCCCTAAAGTACATAAACCCTGGAGCCCTTTCCTGACCCCCTCACAAAAGCATGATCCATATCTTTTGCAAACCCTTATAGATACAATCATTATATGAAAAATTAAGACTGATGGCACTCTTGGTAATTTTGTGAGCTTTTTTAAAAAAATTCACGTTGTAATTTTTCACTTGATGAGCCAGCCTTAAGTCTGGACCCCTTTACAAAATTCCCAACCACTAAGAAACTTCTTTTCTGGGGGAACCTGGGTGACTCCATTGGTTAAGTGGCTGCCTTCAGCTCGGGTCATGATCCTAGGGTCCTCGGATGGAGCCCTGCATTGGGCTCCCAGCTACATGGGGAGCCTGCTTCTCTCTCTCCCTCTGCCTGCTGCTCTTCCATCTTGTGCGCTTTCTCTCTCTCTGTGTCAAATAAATAAATAAAATATTTAAAAAAACAAAACATCATTTCTTAGTGCTCATGTCTCCCAACACACATGGTTTAGCCAGGCTAAACACTGGAAAGCAGCATCCCCCACAACGAGCCAGGGCACAGGTGATGTGAACGTGGTGGCCATTGGCTCAAGTCAAAGAAAGAACCCCTGGACATGGGTGGAACTACAACTAGCAGGTGGGCAGGGAGCTCTTCCCAGGGCCAAGGGAGATGAGGACCCCAGCTCCCTGCTACACAGCCCTGGGGCCCGGCCTGTCAGGCGTCTCTGCAACCAGGATCCCCTACTCCTGACACAGGAATCCAAGTCTGGGATGCACTGGCCCTGGGAGCTGTAAGTGGGGACGAGCTGCAGAGACACTGGGGTGGGGAGCACGGACATGGGACCTAGGCACTCTGGTGGGGGGGCAAGTGGGTGGGCAGCGCAGCTTCTGGACCAAGCCACCCCATGGACGGCATCAAGGTTCTGCTGTGACATTTGTTCAAGGCAAAAGTATAGGAGCGAGGGACAGCTCAAGCGCTGTGGCTCCCACCCCTCTTGGGCATGGAGGAGGGTGCCTATTCCTGTCTCTGCTGCCCAGACTGCTGATAGGAATGGAGGTGGAGAGTAGCCAGGACTGCGGACCGAGCTGGTTTGTGGTTAGGCGGCAAAAACAAGGTTGGGGGAGTTGGGTGATGGGGGCAGGGATCGTGGGTGGGTGGGGGACAGAGCCTGACCCATGGGACCACACTTGGCTGGACTTCCAGAATCAGGAGTTATTGGGGATGGGGTGGGCGGGCACAGAGGGCAGGCCTGCCTCGTCTTAGATGCCTGTTGAAATGGAGACGCCTAACAAAGGTGACAGGGATGCTGAGAAGGTCTGGGGCGAAGTCGGGGCAGTAAACAGGATGAATCTGGGAGTCTGGGGCCGATGGGTTCCACGAAATCTAGCCCCTATTTCTGCCTTTCACCACCTGTCTCCTGGAACACCTATGGCCCGGCCATCAGGAAACTCTCACCATTCCGAATCACATCAGGCCCTCTCTGGCTCTCCTCCATTGCACCCTGAGACTTCTGTCTGAATCACCTTCCCCTCTAGTTCCACCTGTCCTCACCTTGCATACACCTTATGGTCCAGCTAGGACTTCTCCTTTGAGGCCCCTTGGCTCCCCCATGTCAGACTCAGGTGCTCTGTCCCCCCTCCCCATCCCCCGTCCCACTGTATGACCATTTACGTGTGTGTGTGTCTCTGCTACTGGGCTGTGAGCTCTTCAGCAATGCCTGTCACCACTGGGGGGCTGCCTGCTTTGCACCTGGGACAAACCCCCCCCAACACAGGGCCTTCACCTACCGACAGGCTTGGCCTACCCACCTGGACATGGGCCCCTGTCCTGGGTTCCTCGGCTGCAGATTACAGAAGGCTGGTCAAGGAAAGGGCCAGGGGAGGCTGGGGTGAGGAGCACTGAGCGTGGGACTGAATAGGAAGTCCCTTTACTCTAGGGCAACCGGGAAACTCTTCTGTAGAAATGAAACCAGTGGCAGGACACAAAACCCGGTCTTGAAAACACAGAGACAAGACAACGCATTTCCTTATTTAAATTTATTTTTCAATTTTTGTTTCTCACTTAACCAACACATTTGTAAAATGTAGCAGGCTGTGTTAGTAAAGGAGAAGCAGGGAGCGATGAGAGAGGCAGGATGGAAGCAGCCACACATGGGAAGTCAAGAGCAGGAAGCACTTGGGGGCAGAAGGGGCGGGCAGCCTCCTCCACCGTCCTGCCTTCCCAGAGGCATTAACCTTGCCGATGCTCATAAGACCCCCGGACAATTTTGTAAACTTTGTAAAGAGCATTTCTGTTGCCTCCAACCTTTGTCCCCCCAATTTCCCCCTCTGACCCCGCCAATGACCAGGCAGGATCTGCTCAGGCCAGCGCCCTGCATAGCCTGGCCCAGGAGAACCCCGCTCCTGGGTCTCAAGGCCCCAACCCCATAGGCTTAGTCCCCAGATAAGCAACAGAGAAGCCGAGAGCTGGAGGGTTGCAGGGAGGTGGCGGTGGTGGGGAGGGATCTTAGAGCTCCTTCCCCAAGCTGGACCTTGGAGAGCATTCTCGGAATGCCCTCTGTTTCAACAGCAGGCTCCTGCTCAAGAAGACACTGGACACACCACCGTGGGCGTGGGACCTTGGCAGCAAAGAGGGTGAGAGCCTGCCTCCCACACTCGCTAAAACCCTGGGTTTCCCAGGAGGGAAGGGTTAGCTTCCACTGGGGAAGGGCTTCCTGGCATTTGTGCATTGACCCAGTGGACACTGACCCTGTGCTTATGAACACCAACATTTCAATCAGGATGATATCCACCCTGATGCATTCTCATTCTAGAAAGTACTTTCAAGGCAAATGCCTTTGAGGACAATTTAATGCCTTGATCGGTTTTCTACAAAGTGCAGTTAAATTTCCTTATCTCCCCATTTTTTTTTTTCCTTGAAGAAATTTTCACCAGGATCAAATCCTATCCGTATGCGTTTTACCACATACATTTCATTCCCTGGTTAGTGTCCGAGGCATGTCTAAGGTCGCCAGCGGTCACACGTGTCACTGGCAGTTTTCTCCCGTGGCTCTCCCCTCCACGAAGTCCGGTTTTCCGGGGGAAGGGCTCTGGCCGATTCTTCGAGGATTGAGGATCAGTACCCAGTCACAAATTTGTGCAGCATGCCGTTCATCCCAATGTGCAACATCCGTGCCACTCGGCCCCAGCAGCGCTCCCCCGCGTGGAGTGTTTCCGAGGGGCCGTGTGTGTGCACGTGGCCTCCCCTCCGCTGAGCAGGAAGACAGCCGGGAGCCCAGCCGGGAGCCCAGCCGTGGCCACCGATCAGGGCAGGCGGGAGGAGGCCACGACCTTTCAGGCCCAAGCCCACGCCCCCGGCCTCCCGTCCCCACCGGCCACCGTCACGGCGCCTTGTCAGCGGCCCCCGCCGCCTGCTCGGAGCGCGGGGGCCCGCCCGTGGTGGCGCGCGTGCTGCGGAGCAGGCCCAGGCCTCGCGAGCGGCCGGCGCCGTGCAGCTGGCGCTCGTGGCGCCGGATCTGCACCTTGTGGCGGAAGCGCTCGCCGCAGTCCTCGCACACGTAGGGCCGCTCGCCCGAGTGTGTGCGCCGGTGGCGCAGGAGGTTGGACGAGACGCTGAAGCGCTTGCCGCAGTCACCGCAGGCGTAGGGCCGCTCGCCCGTGTGCGTGCGCTGGTGCTGCACGAGCGCCGAGCTCTCGCTGAAGCGCTTGGCACAGTAGGAGCACGCATAGGGCTTCTCGCCCGTGTGGATGCGCTGGTGCGTCACCAGGTTGGAGTGCTGCGAGAAGCCCTTGCCGCACTCGCCGCAGCGGTGCGGCCGCTCGCCCGTGTGCGTGGCCTGGTGGCGCACCAGGTCCGTGCTGCGGCTGAAGCCCTTGCCGCACTCCCCGCAGATGGTCGGCCGGTCCCGCGCACGCCGCCGCCGCCGCTGCCGGGCCGGAGTCAGCGCCGCACTGCCCGCGGGGCCTGGGATGGCCACCACGGCGGGCGCCGCCACGGCCGGCAGCACCATGAGCTCCTGCAGCACCACGTAGCCCGGTGGGGCCACCACCACCGCGGCTGGAGCCCCCGGGGCGGCGGGCCCGCCTCCCCCTGCCGCGGGCACCAGCTCCAGCTGCAGCTCCGGCTGCACGGGGGTCAGCTCCAGCTGCACCTCCTGCGGCGGGGCTCCCAGCTCCACCGGGGTCAGCTCCAGCTGCACCTCCTGCTGCCCCTCCAGCTGCTGCTGCTCCAGCTGCTGCTGCTGCTGCTGCTCCAGCTGCTGCTCCAGCTGCTGTAGCTGCTCCTGCAGTTTGAGCTGCAGCTGCCGCTGTTCCTGTTGTCTCTCCAGCTCCTGCTGCCGCTCTAGCTCCTGCCGCTGCCGCTCCAGTTCCTGCTCTGTCCCCAGGTCCACCGGCATGAGCTCCAGCTCCACCTCTTCCTCCTCCTCTGGCTCCAGGGGACGGGGCGGCGGCTGCTCTTGCAACTGCTCTTGCTGTTGCAGCAGCTGCTGCTGCTCTAACTGTTGCTGCTGCTGCAGATGCTGCATCTGTAACTGCTCCTGCTGCTGTCGCTGTAATAGTTCCTGCTGCTGCTGCTGCAGGTGCTGTAACTGTTGCTGCTGGAAGTGCTGCTGCTGAAACTGTTGCTGCTGCTGCTGCAGGTGCTGCATCTGTAACTGCTCCTGCTGCTGCTGTAACTGTTCCTCCTGTTTCTGCTGTTCCTGTTGTTGCTGCAGCTGCTGCAACTGGTATTGCGGCTGCTGCTGTAATTGTTCCTGCTGCAGGTGCTGCTGCTGCTGCTGTAATTGTTCCTGCTGCAGGTGCTGCTGCTGCTGCTGCTGTAATTGTTCCTGCTGCAGGTGCTGCTGCTGCTGCTGCTG
>NC_081567.1:4450439-4450717 GCF_022355385.1 Mustela nigripes
CTGAGGCTGTAATTGTTCCTGCTGCAGGTGCTGGGGTTGCTGCTGCTGTAACTGTTCCTGCTGCAGGTGCTGCTGCTGCTGCTGTAACTGTTCCTGCTGCAGGTGCTGCTGCTGCTGCTGCTGTAATTGTTCCTGCTGTGGGTGCTGCTGCTGCTGTAACTGTTCCTGCTGCAGGTGCTGCTGCTGCTGCTGCTGTAATTGTTCCTGCTGTGGGTGCTGCTGCTGCTGTAGCTGTTCCTGCTGCTGCTGCTGTAATTGTTCCTGCTGCAGGTGCTGCT